>NC_060124.1:42698904-43001934 GCF_021461395.2 Schistocerca americana
ATCACGGAAAACCTAAATCAGGATGGCCGGATGCGGGATTGAACCGTCGTCCTCCCGAATGCGAGTCCAGTGTCTAACCACTGCGCCACCTCGCTCGGTATGATGAAATTGGTTTTGCACTATTGCCATTCTGTATTTTGCTTCCACAGAGTGAATTTTCTTCTGCTACGGAGATACGGATGACTAGAACAGTTGTCAAGAAACATGCAGCATTAACAACCCTAAAAAAGGGGCATCTGTCAATAATAAGAATAATCTTCCGTCATCTCCTCTTGCTTTGGCATCTCACCTTAGTTATCAGTTAAAAATTTCTGCTATCACTCAGGGATTTCTTTGAAGACAAATGTAGTTTCAAACTTTCGAATTACCTATGGTGACACTTTTTATAGTATTAATGCACAACTGAGCTGTCAGTTTTTGTGTGTTCTTTTTTGTCACCCTCACATATTTCTGCCAACCTCCACCCCCCCCCCCCCCCCCCCCCAAAAAAAAAAAAAAAAAAAAAAAAAAAAAAAAAAAAAAAAAAAAAAAAGGTTGTGAGCGAATTAAATGGTAACAGATATTATCGTACTTTAATCAAAACTAAATGTTTCACACTGCACTATCAAATAATTATTCATTGTGTTGCAATTTATCAGAAATGACTTACAAAATGTACAACAAAATTATTCTTTTGGGGATATTTCATGACAGCATGAACCGGTAGTAATCTACAATGGATGCTTGTATTCTGTCTGGTATTAATCATTTGTCAGCCATTTTTCTTGGTACTAGCAAGGACAGCATTTTTTGCATGTATTCTAATATGGTGGATTTGTTTACTAAGATTTTAGTGCCAGATGATAAAAATTATGTATTGATGCATTCTGACACATGTTTTTCAGTATGATTACAAATTACCAGGAATGGGGGAAAGAAATACAGTAGAAGAAGAATGGGTAGCTTTGAGGGATGAAATAGTGAAGGCAGCAGAGGATCAAGTAGGTAAAAAGGCGAGGGCTAATAGAAATCCTTGGGTAACAGAAGAAATATTGAATTTAATTGATGAAAAGAGAAAATATAAAAATGCAGTAAATGAAGCAGGCAAAAAGGAATACTAACGTCTCAAAAATGAGATCGACAGGAAGTGCAAATTGGCTAAGCAGGGATGGCTAGAGGACAAATGTAAGGATGTAGAGGCTTGTCTCACTAGGGGTAAGATAGATACTGCCTACAGGAAAATTAAAGAGACCTTTGGAGAGAAGAGAACCACTTGTATGAATATCAAGAGCTCAGATGGCAACCCAGTTCTAAGCAAAGAAGGGAAGGCAGAAAGGTGGAAGGAGTATATAGATGATCTATACAAGGGCGATGTACTTGAGGACAATATTATGGAAATGGAAGAGGATGAAGATGAAGATGAAATGGGAGATATGATACTGCGTGAAGAGTTTGACAGAGCACTGAAAGACCTGAGTCGAAACAAGGCCCCGGGAGTAGACAACATTCCATTAGAACTACTGACAGCCTTGGGAGAGCCAGTCATGACGAAACTCTACCATCTGGTGAGCAAGATGTATGAGACAGGCGAAATACCCACAGACTTCAAGAAGAATATAATAATTCCAATCCCAAAGGAAGCAGGTGTTGACAGATGTGAAAATTACCGAACTCTCAGTTTAATAAGTCACAGCTGCAAAATATTAACGCGAATTCTTTACAGACGAATGGAAAAACTGGTAGAAGCGGACCTCGGGGAAGATCAGTTTGGATTCCGTAGAAATGTTGGAACACGTGAGGCAATACTAACCTTACGACTTATCTTAGAAGAAAGATTAAGAAAAGGCAAACCTACGTTTCTAGCATTTGTAGACTTAGAGAAAGCTTTTGACAATGTTAACTGGAATACTCTCTTTCAAATTCTGAAGGTGGCAGGGGTAAACTACAGGGAGCGAAAGGCTATTTACAATTTGTACAGAAAGCAGATGGCAGTTATAAGAGTCGAGGGGTATGAAAGGGAAGCAGTGGTTGGGAAGGGAGTGAGACAGGGTTGTAGCCTATCCCCGATGTTATTCAATCTGTATATTGAGCATGCAATAAAGGAGACAAAAGAAAAGTTCGGAGTAGGTATTAAAATCCATGGAGAAGAAATAAAAACTTTGAGGTTCGCCGATGACATTGTAATACTGTCAGAGACAGCAAAGGACTTGGAAGAGCAGTTGAACGGAATGGACAGTGTCTTGAAAGGAGGGTATAAGATGAACATCAACAAAAGCAAAACAAGGAAAATGGAATGTAGTCGAATTAAGTCGGGTGATGCTAAGGGAATTAGATTAGGAAATGAGACACTTATAGTAGTAAAAGAGTTTTGCTATTTGGGCAGCAAAATAACTGATGATGGTCGAAGTAGAGAGGATATAAAATGTAGACCGGCAATGGCAAGGAAAGCGTTTCTGATGAAATTTGTTAGCATCGAGTATTGATTTAAGTGTCAGGAAGTCATTTCTGAAAGTATTTGTATGGAGTGTAGTTGTAGTAGCCACCAGAAAGATCGCGGGAGGCGCACATTGGCACGGCGCGTCACGGACGGTAGTTGCCGCAAGTAGAGTCCCGTCCACCAGAGGGCACGCGAGGATTCGGATGCGACCTCTGCCGGCATGACAACAACAACAACAACTCCGGCAGCACGGGCCGGGCCCAGTCAGTTAACATCGGGCATGCCTAGGACACAGTCCCGGTCTACGCTAAGTGAAGTGCGACATAAACGTGAAAAGTGTTACTACACAATTGGCGACGAGTAGGGTTGTTCTTTCGCGTGTTGCGTCGTTGTTCTGGTTTCGCAGCTTCTCCACGGCATGGAGGAGTTGGTGCGAGTTTTGGTTGCGCAGCAGACGGAACTCATGGCCACCATGAAACAAGTGCTTCCGGCGTTGCTCTCCATGCTGTCTGCTCCGGCGCCGTTCCCTCCTCCCTTTCCCCTGTATGACGAGACGGCGGAGGATTGGGACGCATATGAACATCGCCTTCGGCAGCATTTCCAGGCGTTTTATGTTGCCGATGCGGAGGTATGTCGTGCTCTCTTCTTGTCTTGGATATCTCCCTCGCTGTATCAAGTTTTGCGGCAGCTAGCGCCGTTGCAGGAACCCTCGTCCTTGACTTTTGACGCATTGTGTTCATTGCTGTCTTCATATTATCGCCGCCGCACGCATGTTGTGGGGGCTAGGGTCGAGTTCTATCAATGCAAGAAACAGCCCCATCAGTCTTACCGGGCGTGGGCCGCTACCCTGCACGGTCTTAGTCGCAAGTGTCATTTTGTCACGGAGCAGTTGAGAGAGTCGTACGCCCACGTTATGGTACGCGACGTCATTGTTCGTCCAGCCCCTGATAAGGAGGTCCGGCAACGGGCCCTGCGGTTAGAAAACCCTTCCCTCGAGGAAGTCCTGTCCATTGCTCAATCGTATGAAGTCTCTCACGCAGCAGGTCAACAGCTGGAAGCGTGGTCCGATGTCGTGGAGGTTCAGGGCGGCGCGGTCGCGTCCACTGTGTCAGGGGTGGCCGATGTGCGAGCGGTACAATCCGGCCATTACGGCCACTCCCGTACGGCGCGTAAACAGAATTCTGGCCGCCGGCCCCTGTTGCCGTCCTGTGCGTCGTGCTATATACATCATGATCGGTCAGAGTGCCCCCAGCGTTGGGCCGTTTGTCGCAAATGTAATAGAAAAGGTCACATTGCTAAAGTTTGCCGCTCAGCCTCAAAAGAATCGAAGGAAGCAGGTACAGAGGACATGGACTTTGACATTCAGGAAGTTTCATCGGGCCAGGCTCCTGACGCATCGGCACGCAAACTCTTTATCGAGGTGTCGGTTCGGTCGCGCCGGTTACAACTGCAGGTCGATACGGGCGCGGCAGTTTCGTTGTTGAATGCACAAACTTATTCCGACCTTGGATCGCCCCCGTTGGCGCCAGTTTACCGGCGTCTACGCGGTTATGGTAAACAGTTCATTCCCCTACTGGGTCAATTCACTACCGACGTGACTTACAAATCAGTCACTCGGCCTATTACTTTTATTGTTGTCAGTGATGCGAGCTCAGCTAACCTTTTTGGCCTGGATGCCTTTCAAGCTTTCGGTTTTTCTATCGCTGACACCATACAGTTGGTCTCCGTAGACGTTCCCTATCAATCACTGGAATATTTGATCTCCGACTTTCCAGATATTTTTGAGGAGGGCCTGGGGCGTGTTTCCGATTTTGAAGCTCACTTAACGTTGAAGGCGTCGGCTCGCCCGCGTTTTCTACGCGTGAGGCAGATCCCCTTGGCTCTCCACCCTCAGGTAAAGGAAGAGCTAGACCGGCTGACAGCCCTAGGGGTCGTTCTTCCCATTTCTTCCAGCGAGTAAGCTTCGCCCCTTGTTATTGTAAGGAAGCCCTCGGGAAAATTACGTCTTTGTGGCGATTTCAAGGCCACCATTAATTACCAATTGGTGGTGGACACCTATCCTTTGCCTCGTGCTGATGAATTGTTCTCCTCCGTGGCGGGAGGCCAATATTTTTTGAAAATCGATCTGTCGGAGGCTTATCATCAGATAGCACTTGATGAGGACTCCAAACGGTTGGCGGTCGTCAGCAGCCCGTTTGGCCTTTACCAATACCAGCGGTTGGCCTTTGGAATATCCAGTGCCCCGGCGATATTCCAGCGTTATCTTGAGCATGTCACGTCGACAATTCCTCATTGTATTAATTACCTGGATGACATAATTGCCACAGGCCGCAGCACGAAGGAACACTTGCACAACCTTCGCACCCTCTTTCTCAAATTCAGGTCTGTGGGCTTGCGTTGCAACCTGCATAAGTCAACCTTCTTTCAACCATCCTTTGAGTATGTGGGCTACACCATCTCTCGGCACGGTATCCAGCCACTAGGCCGTTTGGTCCAAGGTATCGTCGACCTTCCTCGGCCCGCTTCGCTGAAAGAGTTACAAGCTTTTTTAGGCAAGATAGCCTATTACCACCGGTTCATTCCCAGGGCTTCCACTATAGCCCACCCCTGTACTGCCTTCTGCATAAGGGTGTTCCTTTTGATTGGTCGCCTGCATGCGAGCGTGCGTTCACCTCGTTGAAGGGCCTCCTCACGTCAGCCCCTTGTTTGGCTACTTTCGATCCCCATAAGCCGTTGGTCCTGGCTACAGATGCTTCGCAGTATGGGGTGGGGGTGGTCCTGGCCCATCGCAACGCAGATGGTTCCGAGCAACCACTGGCGTTTGCGTCTAAAACGCTTAGTCTCGCGCAGGCCCATTACCCCCAGGTGGAAAAAAGAGGCTTTGGCCATTGTCTACGCTGTTACCAAGTTTCACCCTTTCTTGTAAGGCACGAAGTTTCAGTTAATCACTGACCATAAACCGTTAATATCGTTATTTGGCCCCGCCTCTCAGATTCCGGATAGGGCGGCCCACAGACTACAGCGCTGGGCCTTGTTCCTCTCTAAGTACCATTACGACATTCATTTTCGCCCTACAGGACAGCATGCCAACGCCAACGCTCTTTCCCGTCTTCCGGTGGGCCCAGATCCTACGTTCGATCGAGAGGAGATTATGTGTTCTAATTTGAATGTGGCGTCCCGCCAAGCGGTTGATGGCTTCCCGATCACTAGTTCTCGAGTTGCCAGGGAAACGACAGCTGACCTGGTTCTCCGGCAAGTAGTTCGCCTCATTCAGCAGGGGTGGTCATCTCGCCCTCCGGGCCGGGCCTCGGACCCTCTTTGTAATTATTTTCTTCTACGGGACCGCCTCTCGGTCTTAGAAGGTGTTCTCCTTCTGGCTACCGATGATACAGCTCCTCGCGTGGTTGTTCCTGCAAGTTTACGACGGGAGGTCCTCATGTTATTACATGCGGGGCACTGGGGTGTTTCCCGTACTAAAACCTTGGCTCGCAGACATGTGTACTGGCCCGGTATTGACAGAGAAATTGAGCACTCGGTGGCCGCCTGTTCCCAGTGTGCGAGCCAACAAGCATCTCCCAGGGCAGCGTTCTCTTCATGGCCGCTGGCAACCCAAGCATGGGAACGTGTTCACATCGATTTTGCAGGCCCGTTTCTCAACGGTTTTTGGCTCATTGTCATTGATGCTTATTCCCGATTCCCATATGTGGTTCGCTGCTCCTCAACCACTTCAGAAGTTGCAATCCAGGCACTAGCAAAAATCTTTTCTGTGGAAGGTCTGCCAATCACCCTGGTCTCGGACAATGGACCGCAGTTTATTTCGCAGGCCTTCCAGGATTTTTGTAGGCGCTTTGGTATTCGGCACGTTTGCTCTCCCCCCTTCCATCCACAATCGAATGGGGAAGCCGAGCGCATGGTGCGCACATTTTAGATGCAGATGAAAAAGTATGTGCATGAATTTCCTGCGGAGGAAGCATTGACGTTTTTCTTGATGGCATACCGGACCACACCAATGGGAGAACGCAGCCCCGCAGAGCTCCTCCATGGGCGTCAACCTAGGACTCTGCTGCACCTCCTCCGGCCTGGTCCTCGCCAGTCTTCACAAAACGGAGTACCTGGCTTTCCACTGGGTATGTCGGTCTGGGCCCGTGGGTTTGGTCACAATCCACATTGGATATCAGTGGTGGTCCTGCACCGAAATGGCCGCCGGCTCTATACCTTGCAGGCGGGGGACCGGGTGGTACGTCGTCACCAAAATCAGCTACGTCCACGTTCGGGCACCCACCCTCCGCCCTCTAGGACACCGGCTTCCCCATTGCCGGCACCTGTGTTGGTTTCACAGGGGACGTTGCCTCCTCTCCCCGCTGTGCCTCTGCAGCACTGCGGTGGTTCTCAGCCTTGGCAGCCTCCAGTAGCTCCAGCACCGGCATCGCCATCGTTCGAGATGCCCCAGCGAGATCCAGCCCCCTAGCAGGCCCGGTTTCTCAGGAGGTTGGTTCACCTGTGGTAGTCCCTTCCCCTTCGTCCCCACCACTGGGTCTTGCCCCTCCTGGGGTGGAGCAGGATCCGGAGTTCGACAGCTTGTCGCCCGTTCTGTCCCGGGCTCCGGTTGTGGGACGACGGGGGCCTCTTCGTGTGGGTCACTTCCAGCCGTATTCGAAGGTTCCGGCTCGAGGGTTGGCAGATCCCCTCGACTCCGGCCATCCAATGGATGTGGAGGTCATAGCTCCTGCCCGACGCTCCACCTTCCGACGCACTGGATCACAGTGGCTTCACCCCCTGAAGAAGGAGGAGTGTAGTAGACACCAGAAAGATCGCGGGAGGCGCACATTGGCATGGCGCGTCACGGACGGTAGTTGCTGCAAATAGAGTCCCGTCCACCAGAGGGCACGCGAGAATTCGGACGCGACCTCTGCTGGCATGACGACAACAACTACTACTCCGGCAGCACGGGCCGGGCCCAGTCAGTTAACATCGGGCATGCCTAGGACACAGTCCCGGTCTATGCTAAGTGAAGTGCAACGTAAACGTGAACAGTGTTACTACAGTAGCCATGTATGGAAGTGAAACGTGGACGATAAATGACTTAGACAAGAAGAGAATAGAAGCTTTCGAAATGTGGTGCTACAGAAGAATGCTGAAGATTATATGGGTAGATCACATAACTAATGAGGAGGTATTGAATAGAATTGTGGAGAAGAGGAGCTTGTGGGACAACTTGACTAGAAGAAGGGATCGGTTGGTAGGACATGTTCTGAGACATCGAGTGATCACCAATTTAGTATTGGAGGGCAGTGTGGAGGGTAAAAATTGTAGAGGGAGACCAAGAGATGAATACACTAAACAGATTCAGGAGGATGTAGGCTGCAGTAGGTGCTGGGAGATGATGAGCTTGCACAGGATAGAGTAGCATGGAGAACTGCATCAAACCAGTCTCAGGACTGAAGACCACAACAACAACAACATACAAATTACTAGTTGATTGGAAAAGGTTGTAATTACCATTGTTACCAAGTATAAACCTATGATATTAATGTATCATCTTTTCATAGAGGGACATCATCAGATGTCCAGATCGTGATATTCCCCTGAATCCTGTCAAGCAAGTATAGCTTAAGAGTTCCCATTGCCTGTGTGAAATGTTTCTTACCTATATTAGCAGTGGTGCAGGAAGCAAGTTCAGTAAGTCTTATCCTTGACAAGGCTCTTCAGCCAAAGTAGAACCAATCCTTTGACCTGCGTGTGTTGATTTAGGTATCCCCTAGTATTTGTATGGTATTGTGGTGTGGCCTTGTGTTAGAAAATGATACATTGTGACTCGTTATCTTCTGGCATAAACTGTGTTATTAATCACAGTTCCTATGTCTTGTGATAGCTCTCTTACGAGAAAAATACATTATCAACCGCAAGTCTTTTAGTAATTGCAAACGCGATGCTTACGTTTAGTCCTGTCAGTTTTGATCAAATGGCAAACTGAGATTTGTTGTTCACCACATCTGTATATATCCTTGTTACCTCTTCAGTAGTGGCTGGGAAATTTGTTTAGAGACACATCCATGGAAACACACATCCATAGAATCTTCATCATTGTGATGTTACTGCCTGAAATTATGGGCTGACTCTGATACTAATGTCTGGAAACACTGGAGGGAGGGGGGGGGGGGGGGGGGAGAAACCTTTCAAGTAGTGTACCGGCTGGATATTCAGTTAGACTTATTCTGATGACAGGTACTTCCACATTTGCAAATTGTTCATATAAACCTTGGCTTGACACGGCAGCAGCACGATATCCAATTGCTGTCTGAATGTAGGTTGAGCAGTGGCAACAATGTACTTTTTCACATTTATAATTAAATGGCATATCCAGTGAATACTTCAGTCAAAACTTCAAACTTTCATCTTTGAAATGTTTGTAAAATTAGAGATTTATATTGAGTGTTGAGGAAAATACAGCCCATTTGTCCAGTAATTTGCAACCACCTTTCATCCTAAGTATTCCAGATATACACTCCCTGGCATTAGCATATTGAGTGTGAGCTTCTTAATAATGTTTCATTATAAATTAAATGTATTCAGGGCCTAATTACTGACTGCTGTATGTTATTATTGTTACATGTTTATGTGATTGAACATTATTTTGTATTGATGTTTTTGTTCTCTTTGTATTTTGTTACAGATTAGTTACTTTTTAAAAATATTTTGTAATATGATCTTTGTTTCTTACGCATGATTATGTTACCTCCATTTGTCTGAAATTGAGGCTCTAACTTTCCAGAGAGTGAACTGATCTGGCAGACTGTTCTCGCAGAACGATTACGGCGGAAGTGCGTAAATTCTGTGGCAGCCTATTGCAGCAAAGCTGCAGTACGCTCCAAACGTGCCCTCAGTCCAGACAGGGATAAAGAAGTTGTAACAACTGTAACAATCCCAGCCCCAGGGCAGAATGGTGCGCGCACACTTACGCCTGCTGCTGCTGTACTGATACAAGATGGCGTCAAGAGGTGGGCGGCTACAGCAGCAGTAGTTCAGTCCCAGCCTCTAACATTACCTCTGCCAACACCTTTGCGACCTGAGTGCCCTGATTCACCTTTGTCCATAGAGGAAGAATGTCCTCGCTGGAATGGAGTGGAAGAGATCTTTGAAGCATACCATAGATATGCTGCAGGTTAGTTGGTTTACTGTGATATATCTATCTCTCTCTCTCTCTCTCTCTCTCTCTCTCTCTCTCTCACACACACACACACACACACACACACACACACACACACACACACACACAATCTCTCTTTCTCTCACAATCACAATCTCTCTCTCTCTCTCTCTCTCTCTCTCTCTCTCTCTCTCTCTCTCTCTCTCTCTCTCTCACTGAATTGCTTCCTTTACACCTGCACTATTTACAAAGTTAATACACAGAATGATAGGTGTCAAAGGAAATTTGGTATTATCATATAATTACAAACTGATACCTTGTGTGTGTCATAATACAGCACTTGCTATGAGATTTTGGAAGTAGAGCTTCATGTGGTGTGCCATGTGGTTTATAACTAAATATGCTATTCCACAGAGTTCAACAAGAGTGTGATAGGTTTGAAAATTGCTGATTGATTTATTTGTAGATGCTATCATTACTGTGCAATGTTGCTGGGTGCTTGCAGTCTCCAAAGGCTGTTTAGCATTGGAGACGTCTTTTGCATTTGTCAGTGGATACCAGAAGTTTAGGTTCCTGCCACATACACTTACCATACACTATTAAATTGCTGCCACCAGCTTGTGCTGCTGATACCCTGCAGAGTAGATCCATAGACCGAAGCAGTTGATGCCTATCGTCACCATCATCTGAAATAAAGTCTGTAACTCAATAAACAATTTTTTCTCTCCATTGGCAATCCACCTATTTCTCATTTTTCACCAGGAGAGTTATTTTTGCTGAGGGACCTAAATGAGCTGCTGATGGAGCAACAAGTAGAAGCCATTCACTTGCATGTATGAGGTTGACCAGTGTTGTATTACGTGGCCAACTGCTCCATAGTGACATGTCTGTGGCGGCACGCCTGTTCAAAGACATGGCGCTTGCTTGGCTGTTGACCTTTCACAATTCCTCAGAGTTGTGACACTGGTTCATTTCTCTGTGTTGATACAAGTCTCAATATACTTTAACCATAGCAACTTTAAGACAACCAACTCTTGCCGCTATTCGTGATGTGAAGGATCCAGTCATCAAATAATACTGTCCTGTTCTTTTTCTGATTAATTTATTGAATATTCAGTTTTACTTACAAATTTTCTGCTGTGGAACATGGATCCCAAGCTTTCAAAGTTGAGGCAGCAGCAGCAGCTGCAGCAACAGCAAGAAAAACAGTGGGATTTCCAGCAGCAACAGTAAGAAAAGCTGTGGGAATTGCACCAGCAATTGCAGACCTTGCTGTTAAGACTGCAGCAAAACCAACAACAGTTAGTGGCTGCCATTTCCTTGCCTCTCCCTCTTCCTGTTTCAGTGAGGCAAACAGTAGTTTGGATGCCTATTTGTCATATTGTTCTTCACTGCAAGGCAAGTCAAATAACTGACACTGACTGTCAGTGCACACTCTTACTGTCTTCTACTAGTGAACTGTATGAAGTGTTGCAAAAACTATGCCCACTCTCTGATGCTGGTAGTTTGACTTTTTCTGATGTTTGTGGTTTGCTGAGTGACTATTACAGTCATCAGACTCAGCTGTTTCATGTAGGGTCAAGTTTAATCATTGGATTAACCAAAGTAAGCAGTCCTACACAGCAAGGGCTGATGACTTATGAGGCTCAGCACACAGGCGTGACTTTTTCCCGTAAATTAACCAAAGTAAGCAGTCCTACACAGCAAGGGCTGATGACTTATGAGGCTCAGCACACAGGTGTGACTTTTTCCTGTAAAGAGGGTGGTGCATCACATCGCATGCGGACTCCTTAATCCATGATGTTATCCATCTCACTTCTAATCAAGAACTAAGTGCAAAGGCTTTATAGGTATCTGATCGCACCTCAAGTAACGTTTTAAAAATTGCTAAAGCTCAGAGTGTAACTGCATCAGCTCAAGTGATGCTTCACATTTTCTTTTATATCAATGCTGTTACTAATATTGGTCGCTGTTGTGCCCTGTGATCAGATGATGAGTTTAAAGCAATTTTATCACTCACTTACCGAGCACATGGTAGTCTGGTCATATGGGACTCAGTAGTTACTATAGCAGTTGCTCATCCCCTGTCTTAATTGTCAGTAGAGGCACACAAACAGAAGTGCTTTGTTCACTGTTCGTGTGTCCCAAAGCAAGTGAGGCTCAAGCAACGTTTTCCTCCCTGTTCTTGCCAAAGGACCCCACAAAAGTTCATGCCGTCAAATCATGTACAGATTGCATGCTACAGCATCAGTGGTGTCACTGCTCTATCTGGGGCATCATCAGTTTTGCATTCTGCAAACTAAGGTATCTTGAGAGTGTCTGCCTTGGCTGGCATGCGTCAGCAATGTCTTGTCTCCTGTTAGCATGCCTGCAATCCCATTCACGGAATTGAATATGTTGCTTAAAGCAGTTGGCAGTGCCTAAGTTCTGTAGAGCTCATCGAGTGCCTTTCACCAAGTGCGAGCAAGTTAAAGCAGAGTTACATAGGTTCCAAAGTGTGAGTGTTATATCCCCAGCATCGTCTAGTCGGTGGGCTACATCCGTGGTCATAGTTAATGGATCACTTTGCATTTGTGGTGATTTTAAGTGTACTGTTAATGCATGAGCAAATGTCACTTGGTACCCACTTCCTTGGCCAGAAGAATTGTTGGCAAAATAGGCTAGTGACCATTATTTTCCAGAAATTTATTTTTTGACTACTACTTTCAGTTGTCTGGAGAAGATCAGACCCAATAGTTTTTAGTGTTTAATATGCCATTCAGCACATATCATGCAGCAGCTTGCTATTTGGGGTTGTAAATGCTCTCACAATATTTCAAAGATACATTGAGCAACTTATTCAAGGTATCCTCAACTGTGTTAATTATCTAGATGACTTTTCAGTTACTGGGGCTGGCGACCACGGGGTCCCGAGCTGAGTCCTGGCATTGCTTCCTTTTACTTATGCCAGGCTCCTCACTTTTATCTTCCCTATTTGGCCACCCTCGGCCAACTCTTGTTCTTTTCCGACCCTGACGCTATTAGGTTTCAAGGGCTAGGGGTCTTCCATTTCCAATCTATACTTCTACCGAGCCGAATATCTCCCAGGATAAGGAGATAACCTTCTATCAATTATCAACGGCCTTCTAGGAGGGCGGATGAGCGGCTAGAAGGAAGGGCACTCTCTTGCCCTTCGGGGTGGGAAACTGCTCCTAAAGGCGGAGGAGCCACAAGGTGGCCAACGGTATAGAATGGAGAAGGCAACGGGAAACCACTCCATTAAAGACCCGGGCGGGTATCCCAAGTATCAACAGCTTATGATGGAAAGCTCTGTGGTTAAATTCTCCGGAGGTAAAATAGTCCCCCATTCCGATCTCCGGGCGGGGACAACTAAAGAGATACCAAAATCCAAAAGCATTAATGTAAGAAGGATAGCAACATGGAACGTCAACTCGCTTCTTAAATGTGGTAAACTGGAAAACTTGAAAATGGAAATGAAACAAATGGATATTGATGTACTGGGAGTCTCAGAAATGAGATGACCAAACGCTGGCGACTTTTGGTCAGGGGATTACAGAATCACACACACTGGAACAGCACAAGACAATCCCGGGATTGCAGGAGTGGGAATTATCCTCAATAAAGAGATGGGGTTAAGAGTAAAAGGATTTGTTCAACATAGTGAGAGGATAATTTATGTCCGCTTGGAAACTAAACCAAGAGACACAATCATAATCCAAGTATACATGCCAACTGCGAGGCACGAGGATGATGAAATCGACATGATGTGTGACCACCTTGAAGAAGTAATTGGCAGAATTAAAGGAGCTGAAGACCTTGTCATCATGGGGGATATGAATGCCGTTGTTGGGGAAGGTAAAGACAAGGATGTGGCAGGGAATTTTGGATTAGGATTAAGAAATGAAAGAGGGTATAAACTTGTAGAATTCTGCCAAAGAAATAAACTCTGCATTACAAATACCTTCTTTAATCATCATCCAAGAAGAAGATATACTTGGAAAATGCCTGGTGACATTAACAGATATCAAATTGACTTCATATTAGTGAAGCAAAGATTTAAAATCCAAGTTAAGGACAGCAGATCATATCCAGGCTGTGATGTGGAAAGTGACCACATACTCGTTATGATGACGACTGAACAAAAATTCAAGAACATTAAAAAAAGAGTTCATGTAAATGGGATTTGACAAACCTGAAAAACGAAAATACACTGAAACACTATCAACTAGAAACAGACAAGAAAACAAATACACAGGGCTGCAATGACTTCCAAAGCAGCTGGGAAAAAATAAAAACTGATATTTTGGAAGCAGCAGAAGAAGTAATAGGAAAAGAAAGGACAGAGAAAAGGAAGGAATGGATCACTAATGACCTACTAAATATGATGGAAGAAAGAAGGAAATTAAAAAATTCTGTGAAGAAGGAAGACCAAGAGAAATACAAGAGTCTGAAAAACAGAATCAACAGAGAGGCAAAACAAGCAAGAGAAAAATACCTTGATGATCTCTTCATTTCAGTTGAGGACAACATGAGCAAAGGAAATATCGACAAAGCCTATAAATGTGTGAGACATTGCTTTGGAGACAAAAGAAACAAGTGTAGGGCTGTGATGGATGAAAATGGCAATATGTTGGATGACGATGATGAAGTTGCAAGAAGATGGAAACAATATATAGGAAAACTGTACAGCAGACCAGACCTGTCTGGAAACATCATGGAAGAAGAAACAGAAGTAGATGCACACAACATAGGTGAACCTATATTAAAGGAAAAGTTTGAACTAGCTCTGAAAAAATTGAAAAACAACAAATCGCCTGGTATAGACAATATCCCAGCTGAACTTCTGAAATCTGGAGGAGCAAAACTGAATCAGGAGTTGTATAATCTTGTTTTCAACATGTACAAGCAGGGTAAAATTCCTACAGACTTTGAGAAAAACATTATGATCCCCATTCCAAAGTAGGCAAATGCTACAAGATGTGAAAATTATAGGACGCTCAGCCTAGTTACTCACGCCTTTAAAATATTAACCTCAATTATCCTAAAACGCATAGAACAAAAAGTCGAAGCTACACTCTCCGAAGACCAGTTTGGATTCCGGAAAGATAGAGGAACCAGAGAAGCAATATTTGCTCTAAAACTAATAATAGAGAAACGACTAGATAAGAACCTGAAAACATACATAGCTTTCGTAGATGTAGAGAAAGCCTTTGATAATATTAAATGGGATAAGATGTTTGAGGTACTCAAAAAAGTAGGAATAGACCATAAAGATAGAAAAATGATATGGAACCTGTACAAAAACGAGACAGCAGTTATCCATGGATGGACAAAACAAGAAGAGGGGCATATACAGAAAGGTGTCCGACAAGGGTGGGCACTATCCCCTGTTATCTTTAACGTATACATTGACGAGGCGCTGAAAAAAGTAAGGGAAAATTCACAGACAGGTGTAGTAATTCATGGCCAACGAATAGATATAAGATATGCCGATGATATAGCTGTCCTGGCTGAAAGTGAAGAAGATCTTGTAGTCCTACTGAATAGAATGGATAAAGTTATGGGTGAAGAATATAGTACGAGAATTAATAAAGCAAAAACAAAAGTAATGGCATGCGACAAAGAAGATCAAGTGAAAGTCCAAGTTCATTTAGGCAATGAACAATTTGATAAATTTACTTATCTGGGCAGTAATATTACCAGGGATGGAAGGAGCAAAGCAGAAGCGAGAATTGCTCAAGCAAAGGCTGCTTTTAACAAGAAGAAAAACACATTAACATCTAAGAGCATCAGCCTTGAAATCAGGAAAAGATTTTTGAAATCATATGTGTGGAGTGTGTCATGCTATGGGTGTGAAACATGGACTCTCGGGACAGAGGAAGACCAGAAGCTAAATTCTTTTGAAATGTGGTGCTCAAAATAAAATGGATCGACAAGGTCACAAACGAAGTGGTTCTGGAAAGAGCAGGTGAGAAGAGAAGCTTCTGGAGTTTCATTGTTAAAAGAAGAGTGCAATTTACAGGCCATCTATTAAGACATAAAGGACTCCTGAACACAATCATAGAGGGATATGTCGAGGGAAAAAGACCAAGAGGAAGACCACGACTGAGGTACATGGATCAAATCGTGAAAGATGTGGGATGTAACACCTATAAAGAAATGAAGAGAAAAGCTGAAAGACGCACAGAATGGAGACAAGCTGCCATTGTAGCTGTTGCAAACCAATCCTTGGATTGACCACTACAGAAGAAGGGGCTATGTGGGAGCAGCACCTGTGCAATCCTGTGCAACCTACAGACATTGTTTGACCAGCTCCAAGCCTATGGTCTGTGTTGGCACCTAAAGAAATGTAGCTTCTTTTAGCCAAGTGTCGAGTATCTGAGACATGCATAATGTAAAAATGAGTTCACGCCCACCAGGATTATGTGGATGCAATAACTAACTTACCGGTTTCTAAGAGCCACAAAGAACTAAAATTGTTCCTCTGCAAGGTAAACTATTACTCCATGTTTATTACCAGTGCGGCCCACATTTTCCATCTGTTCAATCAGTTGTGTAAAAAAAGTGTTAAATTTGTGTGGTCAGACATGTGTCAGAAGGCTTTCATGCAACTTAAAAAAAAAAAAACTGCCTTAGGTTGGCTCCTTGTTTTGCAACATTCCATCCTGGCATGTGTTTAACACTTGCCACTGTTGCCCTGGATAGTAGCATTGATACTGTGCTGTCCCACAAATACACCAATGGCACAGAACAGCCTGTTACATTTGCATAAAAAACATTAAAGGTGGTGCAGAGGAATTACATGTAAGTTGAGAAAGAAGCATTAGTTATCACATATGGTGTGTGGAGGTTTCAGTTGTATCTCTGTAGAACTATGTTTTACCTGATTACCAATCACAAGCCCCTTATTGCATTCTTTGGGTCTCTTTCATAACTTCTCAATGAAACAGTGCAGTGGCTGCATTGGTGGGTGTCGTTCTTAAGTAACTACACCCAGGGGATCCATTATTGGCCCACCACATAGGTCACCAATGCCGACACACTTTCCCGCTTGCCGTGTGGCTCAGATGCCAGATTTGATGTAAACGAGATGCTGTGTTTTGCCTTAGTTGCATATGAGCTACACAGCCTTGATGAATTTGTGTTTACAGCACATAAAGTAGCAGCAGAAATGGGCTGTTATTCACTTCTCGACATGGTGGTGTTTGTTTGCTGTATGGCAGGGTTGGTTGGAGTACTTGCTTAAAAGACACCGACCCGGAATGGCACACCTATTTTTCCATAAAACAGCACCAGCATAGCATCACTGAGAGGGAGGGGGGAGGATCATTTTGTCAGCTATGGATGATGCTAGTTGCTGGGTGATAGTTCCGCTTGTGCTCTGTCTCCGCATATTGAAGCTCCTCCACATCGCACATTGGGGAATATGTAGAATGAAAGTACTGTGTCACGTGTATTGGCTCAGGGTTGATGCCACCTTGAACACACCACCTAGAACAGCCATGCCTGTGACCCTCAACTGGTTGGCCCCAGCACATCATTTCAACCCTTGGCCACACAATAACTGTCCCTGGCAAAGAGTGCATGTTGATAATTTTGCCAGCCTCTTCCGGGGAAGGGGGACAAATGCGATTGCTAGTTGTTAGTGCCCTCATTAACTTTCCATAAGTGGCACAGATGACTTCAGCTGCTGTGGCAACTCCTATCTGTGCCCCGTGTATCACGTTTGGAGTATAAAGAGCACCTTCCACCCTGGTTCTGGCATATTCCCTTAGTTCATGCCGTCTGTGTTTCAGGGTTGTGTCAACACAATGGCATTGAGCGCATGAACAATGCCCCTCTCCATCCCATGTCAAATTCAGAAGCTACATAGATGGTCAGGACATCAAGATGAAGATGCGCAAAATACTGACGACAGTTGACTCCGGGGACATATCACTAGCTTCCTTGCCACCTACTGTCCACCCCTTTAAATTGACGTAACTCAGCTGAAATTTTACATTGATGCGAAACCCACGCCCTGTTTAACCTCGCGCACTCATCTCGGTGGGCACACTGGCCACACAGGCACAGCGATGTTATCGTGTGGGCTCCCACATCTGGCCTCGTGCTTTTCGCCTGAACCCCGGGATGACCCAAGTGTCAGTGGAAATGTGTGTGTGTGTGTGGGGGGGGGGGGGGGGGGGGGGGGGGGGAGGGAGACGACAGATGTTTGAGGTTGTGACCAGCCAAGAACAGCTGGTTCAGCATCAAAATCAGCTCTGTCTGTGTGATGTACTCCAAGCCTCTCTCTTACTGGTACAACCTCCACCCGTGTGTTAGGCTTCAAAAGTAAGTCGATAATAACCAGCAATGGGAACAGATGGAGGTGAAATCACTTCTATCTGCTATGGTGCTTCCAGCTCCCATCCCCGTCACTGATAATCTTCTTCTCTCTCCTTCTATAGAGGTTGAGCATTTTCGGACTGTAGGGTTGGTCCAAGGTGGCCAAACTGTTGGTCCCGTCTGCTCCATGTCCTGCAGGCAGCCGAAGCTGTGTCCCAGACCCCAACAACCAACCAGGACACCCCCAAACAGCACTGCCTTCCAACCCAGATGATCACATTAAGAACCTACCATGGAAACCACTAGTGGTGATTCCTGCATCTCCCCATCCTTGGCGAAGTTGACAGAGGCCAGGTCATTTCAAGCCCTAATTGTCAATTAAAGGGGAGGGGTTGAGTATCTGATGGTGATTTAGATTTTTCTGCCTTGCTCAACTGTCGATAGGGAGAACATCAGAGATTTTCAGACTGCATGGCCACAGCGTGTGCCCGAATGATGTGCTACAACTGCTGTAAGCACATCAGTTGGTGTCATCTCCTGACATTCATGTGCTGCTAAGTACCACAGCCCAATGGGTTTGGTTATCAATTCACTTTGTGAACTATACTGTCATTGACCCCAGGAAACACCTGTTCATTCTGCTGGTCTCTGTGTTACCACCAGTGCAAGTGATCATAAACTGTGTTCTACCTACACAGAGTAGGATAGACAAGACTCTGACTGCCCCTGCATCATCTTGTGTGCCAGATTGTGGCGTAGTTTCAACAGAGGGTACACACCAATCCAGATAGCTGGGCATGTTAAAGTGTCACTTCCAGGATGGAGGCGCCTGCTGGCCCCAGTTTGAATCTGCTCACAGGTCGACGATGAGAGCTGTCGTTCTGGGCAGCCTAGATGTTGTTTTTAAGCGGTTTCCCACATTGCACTAGGTAAATACCAGACTAGTACTCATGTCTCGCCTCTAGATGCTGACAGATGGGGTACACTGATTCCATCCTGGGGGAGTGAGTAGTGGACTGGGGACCTTGGATGTTTAGTCTCCGTAAAACCCATAATTACTATCAGCAGAGGGTGTTCGTAAAGACAAGTGCCCTACTTGTTAGCAATGCTGTGCCAGCTATTTGGTTTCCTTAGTAATGCCGAGTGCACTACAACCGAATCTAATGTTTACAAAACATCAGTCACTGAAGAAGCAATACTGTGTAACAGATAATTATGACTGGCAAATTTACAAGTCATAAATGAGGTATAATTTGGAAAATCCAAACATTTGCTAGTGACACGTGTTAACCCATGCCCCCCCCCCCCCCCCCAAAAAAAAAGGGGGGGGGGGAAGAAGAAGTGCAGCTATGGAGTTTAAGTGAAATGATTAAAAAAACATCATTATAGAGCAGCTTAAGAGATATCTAGAGAGGATGGGGTGTGTGGGGAGGGGGGCCAAACTCTCTCCCCTCACTTCCTTTCTCCCTTCACACACTCCATCCAATGCAACTCTCCACACCAGTCAAGCTGCAGTGCTGGTACATTGCAGCTGCCTGGCACAATGTAGTTGTGCAGCTGTACGTTGCATATCCAGAATTAAGTGTGTGTATTTATGTTGCATAATTAGCTGTGTGTGGGGCCATTATCTTACAGCAAAGAAATGTTTATTTGAATATCGAATTGTTCAGGCCAGGACACTTCCCTTATCAGTACAGTGCTATTTTTTACTTTCACATAATAGTAGTACCAGTCATATGATACATGCAAAAACATGTATTCATACTGTACTAAATTTTATAGCTTTAGAGTGACACAGCATTAAGTACTATATATTTAGGATGGGGGTGTTTCTATGATACATGATTTTAATAAATGGTAACAATGTTATGAGGTCTGTCATTATTCTGTACAGACAATATAATCAAAAGGTTATCTAATTTAAACCTACTCATTTTTTCTCTGTGTTGTTGGATATGAATGGTGTGCGGTAATGTAACCATGAGTTCTGAGAGTCAGCTAGAAAATTGGTAGACTTTTATTTTCTTTAAACAGTGTCTGTACATATCTGTGTTTCAGAACGAGCAGAAGAAAGGCGTGTTCTTCAAGAACAATGTACAAGACAGTACCGGTTATTGACTGAACGGCGCCGTGAATTGGATGCTCTTGATCGGAGACGGCGTGATTTAGAAGCTAGAAAGAGACTGCAAGATTGTGAGCGGCAACAAATTCAGGAAGCCATTGATAACCTGTATGCCTGCCTGCATCGTCTGCGGTAGCACACCGCAGCCAGGAGCCAGATGCGACCCCGGTCACGCCCACGCCCAAGGCCGAGGCCGCCTCCTCAGTTGTCTGGTTCCTGTGCACCTTCTGCTCTGTGTGTGTGAGAAACTAGTTCTGCCATGCATGCTAATTCCCTTTGTAAAGGGCACGTGGCATCATTGGCCCATCTCTATGGTACTGTCGTTGTTATACGTCATTGAGCCTAAAGATTTGTTAAACTTGATAAAAGTTTATACTGAAGAAGCACAGCATTATGCGCACAGTTCTGTCCCAGCTGATCTAAAGATTGTGTGTAGTGTCAAATTACACTAGAAAAACAAAAAAGTGATAAGTGGGACTCATTGCTTGCTGTAGATGTGTATGGAGAGCTGTTTCAGCAGACTCCGTTGTGCCATTGTGTTTTGTTATTAGGTCATATTTTTCATTTCTACAAATTCTCCAGGCTGTTTTTTCATCGTTCTTACTGTTGTGTGCAACACTTACTGCTAGTGTAAAATACAAAATGTCCCTGTTCAGTTGTTGATGTTTGAGATGTTTCAGTATTGTTTTTACATAGTGCTTACAAGAAATATGGTGTGTTGCATGGTACAGCCTTTTAGTGAAATAGTTGTTGTTTGTGCTCTCATGCTGTTATGTGCTGAATCTGTGGAAATCCAATATTTGTGTTGGCACTTCTATCTCTTGGTACTTTGGACTGAATATTTGGTGACAAAGGAAATTATCAATTTCCCTTTAGATTATAACTGTTCTTTTGTGAACACTGCAGAAATATTGAGAGAGCGGGGTACCAGGGTAAACTGTTGGGATCAAAAGCTTCCTTAAATCTGAAAACTAACTTTAATTTCATTTTAGTTGAAGAAATTTTTTATAAGTTTAAAAAACATCTCTTTGTTGTAATTTCAACAATTATGAAAAATAGATTGCTACTCACTGTAAAGATGACACATTGAGTTGTAGACAGACACAACAAAAAGACTGTTACATAATTGTTGATATTCCAACCTGGACTTTCGTTGTTGTAATGGTTACTGGGACATTACTTCATATTCATGTATACAAAAACAAAGATATAAGCTGTTAAAAGCACATCTCATTAGTGCAGAATAGATATTCATTATTTTTGTTTGTTATTTTCCCCTGCTCTCTTGAAAGGACTGCTGTTACTGCTCAACCTTCCACATTAATAAACTATGTGTCTAAAATACAAATCCCCTGCCCCCCCCCCCCCCACCATTAAGTTTTTTCACATCATTCACTAGTGTGTGTTTTTTAGATCATTATCTTCCTGTTACCTAAGGTCTTCCGTGAATAGACAATTATTTGTTTCTGTAATGTATGTAAATCACAGTGGCAGAGGTGTTTTAGCAGCTAATGCATAATCATTTGGATTCGTATATATGTCCCCCCCCCCCCCCCCACCTCTCCCTCTCCTCATTTACTTTGCAGATGAGCAGAATAATGCCCTCTTTTTGCTGGGCAGCAAGTGTAAGGGAAGGGGGGGGGGGGAGGATGATGAAAGAGAAGTGTCATACATTTGAAATAAATAATTGCTATGGAACGAAGTTAATGACTGAAATCTGTGCACATTCACTGTAGCTACATGTTGCATTTCTTTCATCATCTTTGATTCTTATGCCATTATCAGCTGCTACTTTAACAAAATTCCTTCCCATTCAAGAAAAAGGCAAGTATTAAACTGTCTCCCTCTCGACAAGCATTGATGATGTCGTTGTCATGTTACTGTGTCACAAAATGGTATGAATATCTCTTACTTTCCTCTTGCTGTGCGAGTAACTTGAGGTTTGTGAACACACTAATGTGATTCAGATTTATGTGTTCAGTCATGAGGCTTTGCAACTACTTTCTTAAAAACTCTTCAATTCAGGACATCTTCCAGTTGAATGTCTCTGAATTGTTGAGAAGTACATTCCACTTTGTAATTAATGTGTGAGTATGGCAGCTACAAAAGTTACCTCAGTTTCACTAACACCACCATTTGGCAGTAATGAGTGTTGTTCAAGATTCCATATAATGATGTATAGCTAGTCTGTGTCTATAGAATCTGCTCGTTGTTACTCCATTAGCTACAGCCGCTGCCAGATAATGTTTAGTGCTTCAATATTTTGGCTAAATTTTTGTGACCTGCCTAATCATGATTACAATAAAAGTTTTCTACTTCTACATCCATTTATCCTTCTGCAGTGGTTTCTTCATTGTGCAAGCCAACTTCAGTAAGATAAATGTGTTAGAGTGTGGAACTGATTAACATAAAGATGGTAAGATTGCTAACTCATTTTATGAGGAAGTTGTAGAACTGGAGTGTATGTGTGTTTTGAGTTTTAATCTTTATTTCAGTAAGCAGTCTACATTATATAGTCATGTTTTAGGATTTTAATTTCAGTAGTGTACTTCTTTTGAAGTGGCTGTGTTGTGGATGTTCCTTAATATTTTTTTCAATAGATATATTTGTTAGAGGACTAATAATTACGCATTCATTTGCTCATAATGAGCTGAGACTGAATTGCAGGCATTATCTTTCAGTTGTAGTTCTCAGAATATATAAATGTCTTGCAACTTTTGTTTTTGATGTTTGAATGATGTGATGGTTTCACTGTGTCTGTACTATCTGTGTAATGTAAGCTAAAGAGTCTTCTTATCTGTGAGAGACAACTTGAAAATAAATAATGTGGCTTTAGTTTTATATACAACTGTGAGCCTTTTACTGGAAACAGATGCTTTGTTACCTGACATGCAAACAGTAAATGGAATATTTTCTGTCTTGTTCCTATAAAGCTTTATTTGTATGTAAATTCCTCCATTGCTGCTACCTGTGCACATTACCATTAGCTATTATTTCATTTGGTGTGCGACAGTTGAGCATGCAACATCATAAATTACTTTGATAAACATGAATAAAAATTGTTTGTACCTAGTTCCACTTCATTTATTTAGTGTCATAACTGAACATGATAACGTAACTGTAAGACATTCCAAAATCTGTGGCATTCCATTTGTAAATCTGTTGCAATCTTGTGCAATTGTTGATGTTTGTGTGGATGCAGATCAGTGCCCTGATTAGACTTACACCTGCATTATTAAAGTATGGCAACATCAGGCTCCTTAACCAGTTTGCATTTAAACAACAAAGTTTGAGAATGTGGATGTTGATTGAGTGAGTTAGTATCTTTATATACAGAGTAAAACATTTTATCAGTGCCTCCAGTGGTGAATTTTTAATTTGTTAAGACCCAAGAATCAATGATGTATATATGTATGGTTTTTATTTTCTACATTATTTAATGATATTGTAGAAGGCATATTTTATCTGCTGTTTCTCTCTTTCCTGTAATAGTATTTTATTGGAGAAAATAAGGTTGATATGATAGTCCTTTTATGTCTTATTGTATATATATACATATTATATATATATATATATATATTAATGCAAAGCTGTATGTATAGAATATTTGTAACATGAAAACTGAAATAATTATTATCTTTGTAATATTTATACTTTTACCTAGTAAATATTGACCATGAAATGTGTTCCATATATGAGGCAGGAATGGATCTCCTTTCCTCAAAGAATGATTGAATAAAAAAGAGAATTGTCTAGAGGTGCTGTATAATTGTGTTTTGGTTTTAATTTTCTTTCTGTGACCTGTTGAATTTAAGAGAATAATTATATTATTAAAAATGAGACATTACATACAAATGCCTGTGAAGAGCTGATCACAATCATTTTTGAGGCTGCAACTATCATTCACTGCATGTCAGGAATTTTTGAGAGGGAGTGTCAATCATTTCTCTGACAGTGTCAGTGTTGTAGTCACAAAGGGAGGCAGAAATTTTGTGTCTTAGCTTACAATTACTGATTTACTTATTATGCTAAAAGTTCATTCATGGTTTCTGTACATTAGTTAAAATGAAAATACTGCACACTACAGTTCCACATGTTGACTACCTTACTGCAGTGCAGGTTGTTTTCTTAACACATTAAATGTATTACAGTACTTCTAGAGTACCTGATGTGACAGATAAGCATTACCCAGTAAACATTACTGAAAAATTTATGTCAAATGTAAACAATCATGAATAGTATTTAAAGCCTTCCTAGCTTTAATTGTTCAGCATAAACAATTGCTCTGAGTTAATTTAACCAGTAACTGCACTCTGCTACATAGGTTACAGTTAGGTTAAATGCATATTCTTCTATGCACTTTTCACTCACTGGCTGCTATTTTATTGATTTTTAACCTGTGGTTATGTGGTAAATTTTGCTTGGACTGTGTCATCATCATTATCCCCCACTCCCTGCTCTGAAGCACAGAATGAGAAAGTAGAAATGATAGACTACTGTGACACATAGAAACATAATATTTATGAGGGCTGCACTTGTTCAAACTATTTCCTCACATGTAGTAATGCTGACAGTGCTATGAATAGGTTAAATTACTCTCAATGTAGTGCAGATATTGAGTCACAGACAGGCACAAGAAAAAGACTGCTAAACACGTGAGCTTTCAGCTGGAAGGCTATAATATTGTCATTATTCCATCGTAGAAATTACAATGCTCATATGCTACACAGTGTGTTTCTGAATGTAAAACCTTCCACCAAAAAGATATGCCAGGTGCAACATACGTGGTGGATTTGTAAATGTAATATCAGCACCAACTTCTAGCTCAGCTGGAGACAACCTACTTACCTCTTGCTTTGTGAAGATCACCCATTTCCTTCTCCTCCAGCTGCTGACTCTAATATGCATGCAATAAACAGTGGCAAAATCAGAAAGTCTTAATGCTCATAAAAATGAGAATTGCAAAATAATAGGATGCCACTTGATTTTCTTTTATTCACAGAATCACAAAAACGAGAAGACAATTCCAAGAGCTAGTCTACTAATAATGTTCACAGCAATGTTTCTGGCTGCTAATCATTATTTCCTTGAGCACTGTAAAAAGTCATGGATAATACTTCACACAATCTTAAGGTCAGCAAGAGACCCCACTTGGACATCTTCTGACCCAACTGTTCAACAAATTGTTCCGTCTTTATGTGAAATGAGACTTCGTTATGTAGGCCTACACTTTCTGTAACATCACAACAAAATATAGGTTTCAATTATTTTAGTGTCAGATACTTCATGTATTTGAAAATGGATAGTTATGTAAAGGTAAACACTGAATTTTGCTGCTCAAAAAGTGACAAAAAAGCGATATATCACTGGTTAAAGTGGTGACGATTCACCAGAAGTTTGTCTGGCAAAAGCCTGTCACTTGTATGAAATAGGGACTTCTGCTGTATGACGGTCACAAGCCTTCGCAAGGAATCTAACAAGAGAAAAAAAATCCTTCAATCTATAGAAGAACTCTGCAATGGGTGTCTATGCCGTACATGAATCAGTTCAATGATGACAACCTTGTGGAAACAAACTGATATGCAAAAGAAAAACACATTTGTCACTGGAAAGACTACAAAGTAATCTGACTACCTCTGTGGGAGCCATCACCACCAGAGTGAAGTGCATGCAGTGCAAGACGGCTTTTATTACCTGGAACAGACCAAGTTGACCGTTCCTTTCACACCTAAGATTGCTAATAAAGTTTAAAGCAGTCCTGATGGATGGTAATGATTCAGATACGACATACGAGTGGTCAGGGTACATATACCTTCAACGTATTGGTGGTCTTACAGAAGCTATTTGATGACCGTACATGGAGCTTGCTGGTTAAAATCCTGATAAGAAAGAGAATGAAATACCGAGACAAATGAGTGATGTACAATGTTCACAAAACCAAATAAGAGTAATAGAAGTGGGACAAACTAAGGCAAATGTGTGTTGGGGACAGTTGCTACTCATGTTGTACATATGTTTCACAGAAACAGTGAAGGAAGTAAATCAAAATTCAGATTGGGAATAAAAATGTAAGGAGGACAAGAGGTGATGACACAAGCCTGTGACCTACATTAAGCAACACACAGAAAACCTGTCAAATAGAATGTGTAACACACTTAACCCAATATCTAGCTTAAAAATAAACTAAACAAAACTGATGAGTCTGGGAAAAGAGAATTGTGCTTTCCCAAATATCACAATTTTAAAAAATCGTGACAGCAGAAGGAAAGAAAAATTTCTCCTATCTAGTGAACTTTTTCAGAATATGCTCAAAACAAAAGATTATTATTATTTGCTCATGATTTGTTTAACCCTGTTAGAGAGCGGTGTACAAAGTAAATTAAAGGTTGAAGCACAGTGATTTTCACTTTGCTCCAGCACTTCCATTTTTCCCACTCATATTGGCTGGTTATAATGGATGACTGGGTTGAAATAATTTCGACCCTATCTAATCTGCTATTCTTTTGAAGTACCTTGTCTAGGTGTCGAGTCTGCGTGTACACTGTGCTTATATAGTTACCTGCTTCCATATAGTTTAAACCGTTTGCAATCGGCAAGCAAAACTCAATAGTATACAGTAGTATTTGAGAACTATTCATTTTGGATCCATAAAATTGCAAGGAAAATAAGGCATTGCATTATGTAGGATATAAACTCTAACCCTGAACATTACACAATGTGCGTGAGCTGACAAAAACAGTACTTGTACATAAGGGGCGTTAATACAAGCATATACAAAAAGATACGGTAATGGGATTCGTGAATGTGAGTGAAGTAACATGCTTTTTAGTTACCTATTTCTCGTATCTGGAGTTAAAAGATCATTCAGAAAATATTGCGTGGGCCACAAAGAGTGTGTCAGACAAAGTAACTTCATAAGAACATCACAAGCATAACACTTCACACAAGCAATAAATAACATGTTTAAGTGGTGCTTATAAAGACCCGTTAGAGCTTCATAATAATTTAGTTCACAAAAAAGAACTTGCTTTCTAAGATCATTATATTTAGAGATTTAATTAATTGGATGGGGTGGGGCGGGGGCACAATGAAATTGAAGATTCAGATAACGCAGAAATTTCCAAGTGTCTAATAAAAACACTGCTGAAATTTACTCACTGCTGAATTCTGGACAATAAAAATGTTTTTGAGCCGTGTGGGGTAGCCGCGCAGTTTGAGGAGTCTTGTCATGGTTTGCGTGCCTTACCCCATTGGAGGTTTGAGTCCTCCCTCGGGCATGGATGTGTGTGTCGTCCTTAGTATAAGTTAGATTAAGTAGTGCGTAAGCTTAGGGACTGATGACCTCAGCAGTTTGGTCCCATAAGACCTTATCATAAATTTCAAAATTTCAATGTTTTTGACTTTTTTTAAAGACACTTCTAAGAATATACAAAACAAAGTACTGCAATGTATGCTGGAAGTTAGTATAGAAAGAATTGCACAGAAAATTCAATCTGTAGAATTTATATCTATTATGGCTGATGAAACTAGTGAATGACTAAATATGTTAAACTTGTGGCAGGGATAATGAATTGCAATACAGAAGGATACCTTGCTGATATATTCTAGGGACTTTTCTAATCGTAATGGGCAAAATGTCAGTGCTGTTGCCAAGTGTATACCATCTGAACTGGATAAAATTTTGAAAGGTAGCAATCTAAAGTGAGCAAAGTAGACCTTAATGCATATTTTATTTTAATCAACAAAAAGATACAAAACCCTAGATATTCTGCCTGCTATTAGTGTGTTGTTCTCACTATTCGTGTAGAAAGTTTAGATTCGTATGTGTTACATAGATGGTTTCCCAATAGTGATCAGTTACATGGAATTTCAAATCTAGAACGTTTGACACTGTGTATAATAAACAACGAGCACTAAAGGAATTCATTGAAAGCAAAGCAATGGTTGTGGTTAGCACTGCTGCAGTGGTTGGCATTTGAAACAATGTAATGTCTGACAATATGGAACAAACAGATGTACTTATTAATATCAACTTATACATGATGGGCAAAATTAAACTGGTTGAAAATATTTGTAAGGATGATGCAGAACTGATGCTTGTTAATGAACAGGAGAACTTCCCATCACAGATGCTGGAATACATGATTCTGGTGCACCAATTGGTTCCTGCCACATACCTGCACATGTGCATCTCCCACATGCCCAAAGTATTTCTTTGTGCCATTACGTTTGACTGAGTGAAAAGAGCAGATGCATTTTGTGACCAGTTGAATGCAACAAAAAATGATGCTAAGTATAAAATACCACGTGTTCATGATGTTGAATGATCTGTGATGCACATTCATGGAAGACACATGCTGAACTGTTTTGGCACAAGTTTGTCTGGAAGTGTTTTGGGAAGAGCTCCAGCAAAATTTGCATTGTAAAAATTAGAGGCAAAATAGGATGAAAGGTGTTCTTCAGTGAATAAAAACTGTAACTATATGAAAAAGTGTTCAAGCATCAAAGAGATCGTCACCCTCGAAAAGGGATCTATCAGTGTCCTTACGGATCTACTGTGGATGAGTCCAAGTGTCTGTATGAACTTTAATGTGTTGACTTCAGCTGCTGGTTTCTGGATGAAGTGGAATCAGGACTTTCGGATCCTTAGTTCTTCATTTCTTCAGCCTGTTAAGGCATGTGATTTCACAGAAAATGTGCTATTATGCATCAGCAAATCCCCATTGGTACTATGACAAGCCGTTGCATAATATCAAAATTGGTATTCAGTGCACAATGTCTGGTGTTCACATTGTAACATGATTCTTTCACTAAACTGTTAATGCTAACTGATATGTCCAGAGCCTGTTTAATCTCTACGTGGGTCAACTCACAGAAGAAGAGAAATTGTATGGATACTTTTGTTACGATGGAGCAAATGCACATGCCACCTTGACAACCCTGTCGTGAATGCATGAGGTGTTGGTGAGGAGGGTATAAGAGGCAGCATAACCTGCTGGTCTCCTTGACTGTTTGATCTCTGTCCCTGCGATTTTTACATTGGGACTTGCTGAAAGGTCAGCTCAGGTGTACTCAAATAATCCTCAAACACCGTGGAAGAGCTGCAGCAGAACACTGAAAACACTATTGGTGCTCTCACTCAGGCAGAGCTGCTATGTGTATTTCACAGTTTGATAAACTGAGCATATTGTTTCACCGCCTTCAATAGTGGCCATTTCCATTATCTTCTGTTATGGGCATTAACAAGTGTCAACTGCACAACAGTCTTCTTGTAAACGTTTTTCAGGCCATTTTTAATTTGTCTACTCTGTATAATGACACTCACTTCCTTAATAAAGTTACACATATTACACTGTTTCAGGCCATAATGATATGAGTTGTATTTAAGGGCAAAATCTTCATAAATTATTAAAAGTTATCATGATTATAAATATATGTCCTATTTGCTTATCTACAGAAACATTTGCGCCAGGATTATACAGTTTCCAAAATATTTCCACCCTCCTTTTCTACAGAATTTGTCTTGATGCTAATTTGTCATTTGCTTTTAGATCAGCAATATCATTGAACTGTAACACACTTGAGAGGCAACATAACCATTTCAGTGATTGGGTTATGGCAGGGAAAGACTTCTGTTTCTCTTTCTGGACCTCATAAACTGTTTGTTGACTCACCGTACAATTTATATGCATGAGCCAGTAATAACTGGCCAATGTAAGGTTCAAGTGTAATTTCAGCCGATTCTTCCCAGTTTTCTCCATAAACATTCTGACCATCAATATGAGTCATTTCCACTACAATACTATGAATTTTGTCATTCATAAGGGCTTGAAAACATTGCATACTTACACTGAATGTAGCATGTTTTGGGAGTCAGTTTTATAGCTTCTTCATTACATTATATTTCAGTCTGTAAAAAAGTCCTAAGGTCAACGTGATATTTTTGTCTTTTGACTAAACCACTTGCACATTGCCATGGTGAAGTGTTTTCTGATTCAGATGCAGGATGAATGCTGTTGTCCTTGGTGTGATTTTGTTATGTAGATATTTTCTTCTCACTGTCAGATGCATCTATGAAAGCTTCCAAATGTTTGTCGTATGGAAACCATGATAGCCAAACAGAAATTACCGCATTAGATACACGAACTGTAAGTGCACTAAACAGTTGGTGAAAAAGTAATGTTAGCAATAATGCTTTGATAATTTGAACACAATAAGCGACCTGCTTTGCTGTGTAAGTTCTCACATTACACCCGTAAGGAAACAAAGACCTGCATTGTTATAAAAAATATGCATATCCCTCAGACATGTAGAAATAAAATTTTAGTACCGGTAACTGCAGGTGTTGCAGGGTGACAATTATTGAACTATATGAAATAAAATCATCATAACTTCCGAACGGTTTGCATTAGAATGTTCAAACTGCATGGTTGGCTGTGGGGCATGGTGGAAATTAGTATATGCTGTGTGGTTTGGTTTAGCGACAAAGCCCACTTTCATTTGGATGGGTTCGTCAATAAGCAAAATTGGCACATTTGTGGAACTGAGAATCCGCATTTCATGATAGAGAAGTCTCTTCACCCTCAATGGGTGACTGTGTGGTGTGCAATGTCCAATCGCGGAATGATCAGCGCCATATTACTTGATAGCATGGTGACTATCGAACAATACACAATGGTTTTGGAACATGATTTCATCCCCTTTATCCAAAGTGACCCTAATTTCAACAAGCTGTGGTTCATGCAAGATGGAGCTCGAGACCCATTGAAGCAGGAGAGTGTTTAATGTCCTGGCGGAGCACTTTGGGGACCGCATTCTGGTTCTGTGGTACCCAGACCCAGAGGTCACTGGCCTCGATTGGTCGCATATTCTCCGGATCTGAACACATAAGACTCTTTTTTGTTGGGCTATATTAAAGACAAAAATAATCCCAAAACTGTTGCTGAGCTGAAACTGGCATCGATGTTGCGACACTTCAGCAGGTCATGCAGAATTTCGCTATTCGTCTGCTTCACATTATCACCAAGGTTGGCAGGTATATTGAACAAACTAAATCCGAATATATGAAGAGAGGTTTACATGTTGAATGAAATGTGTGTACGCCATAGTTTGAAACTAATTTATGTCTTTTTTCATATAGTTCGGTAATTGTCATGCTGTATGAATGTTTAAAACACCCAGGTCATACAGAACTAAGTGGTACAAGTGTAGCAAATTAAGCCATAACATGTGGTAGAAACCTATTTTTTATTTGATTTTTAAAATATTTAGAATGTATAAAAAACTAAGTCATTAAGTTTCGAGTGCTAGCGTTTAAATAAAATCGTCATGGAAGAACAAACTCCTTTCCGGGTCATAATGGCCCGAAATTATCAGAAGGTTAATGATAATTAACTTGGTGATTTTTATTTCCCTAACTGTTTGCTATTTTGCGACTGTTATCTGACATCAAATTGTAGTTCCACGCTGCTGAAGCGATACAGCCGCCCGTCTGAATTTGAGTTAGCGGTCATTGTATAAAATGTTTCCGTATGAGAGCGTTGCTGCAGCATATATGCAACGTAGCGCGACTCTGGTGCAGATATACACTCCTGGAAATGGAAAAAAGAACACATTGACACCGGTGTGTCAGACCCACCATACTTGCTCCGGACACTGCGAGAGGGCTGTACAAGCAATGATCACACGCACGGCACAGCGGACACACCAGGAACCGCGGTGTTGGCCGTTGAATGGCGCTAGCTGCGCAGCATTTGTGCACCGCCGCCGTCAGTGTCAGCCAGTTTGCCGTGGCATACGGAGCTCCATCGCAGTCTTTAACACTGGTAGCATGCCGCAACAGCGTGGACGTGAACCGTATGTGCAGTTGACGGACTTTGAGCGAGGGCGTATAGTGGGCATGCGGGAGGCCGGGTGGACGTACCGCCGAATTGCTCAACACGTGGGGCGTGAGGTCTCCACAGTACATCGATGTTGTCGCCAGTGGTCGGCGGAAGGTGCACGTGCCCGTCGACCTGGGACCGGACCGCAGCGTCGCACGGATGCACGCCAAGACCGTAGGATCCTACGCAGTGCCGTAGGGGACCGCACCGCCACTTCCCAGCAAATTAGGGACACTGTTGCTCCTGGGGTATCGGCGAGGACCATTCGCAACCGTCTCCATGAAGCTGGGCTACGGTCCCGCGCACCGTTAGGCCGTCTTCCGCTCACGCCCCAACATCGTGCAGCCCGCCTCCAGTGGTGTCGCGACAGGCGTGATTGGAGGGACGAATGGAGACGTGTCGTCTTCAGCGATGAGAGTCGCTTCTGCCTTGGTGCCAATGATGGTCGTATGCGTGTTTGGCGCCGTGCAGGTGAGCGCCACAATCAGGACTGCATACGACCGAGGCACACAGGGCCAACACCCGGCATCATGGTGTGGGGAGCGATCTCCTACACTGGCCGTACACCACTGGTGATCGTCGAGGGGACACTGAATAGTGCACGGTACATCCAAACCGTCATCGAACCCATCGTTCTACCATTCCTAGACCGGCAAGGGAACTTGCTGTTCCAACAGGACAATGCACGTCCGCATGTATCCCGTGCCACCCAACGTGCTCTAGAAGGTGTAAGTCAACTACCCTGGCCAGCAAGATCTCCGGATCTGTCCCCCACTGAGCATGTTTGGGACTGGATGAAGCGTCGTCTCACGCGGTCTGCACGTCCAGCACGAACGCTGGTCCAACTGAGGCGCCAGGTGGAAATGGCATGGCAAGCCGTTCCACAGGACTACATCCAGCATCTCTACGATCGTCTCCATGGGAGAATAGCAGCCTGCATTGCTGCGAAAGGTGGATATACACTGTACTAGTGCCGACATTGCGCATGCTCTGTTGCCTGTGTCTATGTGCCTGTGGTTCTGTCAGTGTGATCATGTGATGTATCTGACCCCAGGAATGTGTCAATAAAGTTTCCCCTTCCTGGGACAATGAATTCACGGTGTTCTTATTTCAATTTCCAGGAGTGTATAAACACCGACATGCAGTCAAGGGATTAATATAGCAATCGAGTCTGTCCAGCGTGCATGCGGAAACGTGAAGTATTGTGAATTATCATCAAATGCGTCCAAATGGGACCAACGTGCTGTTATTCTTCTCTTGGCTACCAAAGGACAAACACGGGCAGACCAGAGTTGCCGTTGCATAATATGTAAAGTCGCTAGCCGGTGTTAAGAAATCCGCTAGATATGTAAAATAACGGTCACTAAAAATCCGCTAGATGTCGCTTTCTTAAGGGCAAAGATATGTCGGCGGGCGCGGGGGGTATTATTATATTTATTTATAGCTCTTGGGTGTTGCCAGACAATAATGTACTACAACGCCTACAACATATTTTTAATGGTCCTATTTTATTCCAGCGATATTTTAGAAACTTGGTATGAAACACTACAAATCACATTAATTTATTGATAAATGGTACTGAAAGTTTATTATTTTCAACAACAAAATTAGTCTGACATAAGCACAGTTAGAAAAATCTGAAAAAATAAAATTTGTAAACGAAGCCATTAAATGTTCCACTCAATCGAAATTATTCGTCTCTCAAGCTTCCGATCTGAAAAGACAGAATGAAAAGTATGCTTTTAGCTATTAAAATTCTGTAGTTGTAACTTATCTTAGAAGAAAGATTAAGGAAAGGCAAACCTACGTTTCTAGCATTTGCAGACGTAGAGAAAGCTTTTGACAGTGTTGACTGGAACACTCTCTTTCAAATTCTAAAGGTGGCAGGGGTAAAACACGGGGAGCGAAAGGCTATTTACAATTTGTACGGAAACCAGATGGCAGTTATAAGAGTCGAGGGACATGAAAGGGAAGCAGTGGTTGGGAAGGAAGTGAGACAGGGTTGTAGCCTCTCCCCGAAGTTATTCAATCTGTGTATTGAGCAAGCAGTAAAGGAAACAAAGGAAAAATTTGTAGTAGGTATTAAAATCCATGGAGAAGAAATAAAAACTTTGAGGTTCACTGATGACATTGTAATTCTGTCAGAGACAGCAAAGGACTTGGAAGAGCAGTTGAACGGAATGGACAGTGTCTTGAAAGGAGGATACAAGATGAACATCAACAAAATCAAAATGAGGATAATGGAATGTAGTCGAATTAAATCGGGTGGTGCTGAGGGAATTAGATTAGGAAATGAGACACTTAAAGTAGTAAGAAATAGAGAGGATATAAAATGTAGACTGGCAATGGCAAGGAAAGCGTTTCTGAAGAAGAGAAATTTGTTAACATCGAGTATAGATTTAAGTGTCAGGAGGTCGTTTCTGAAAGTATTTGTATGGAGTGTAGCCATGTATGGAAGTGAGACATGGACGATAAATAGTTTGGACAAGAAGAGAATAGAAGATTTCGAAATGTGGTGCTACAGAAGAATGCTGAGATTAGATGGGTAGATCACATAACTAATGAGGAGGTGTTGAATAGAAGTGGGGAGAAGAGGAGTTTGTGGCACAACTTGACAAGAAGAAGGGACCGGTTGGTGGGACATGTTCTGAGGCATCAAAGGATCACAAGTTTAGCACTGGCAGGCAGCGTGGAGGGTAAAAATCGTAGAGGGAGACCAAGAGATGAATACACTAAGCAGATTCAGAAGGACGTAGGTTGCAGTAAGTACCGGGAGATGAAGAAGCTTGCACAGGATAGAGTAGCATGGAGAGCTGCATCAAACCAGTCTCAGGACTGAAGAGCACAACAACAACCACAGTTGTAACTATGTACATGAGATTATTAATAAAATACATACACTGTGACATTTTAAACTTGTTACATTGAAAGCCCAAATAATGTAGCTACTCATAACTCCAACTTTTATTATGAGACAAACCCTGAAATCGCGGGAAAAATTGGCTGTTTCACATAAAAAGACCAATGCCACTCAAAAAATATATGGAATAGCTAATTTTTTGCGATTTCACGGCTGGTCCCATAGTAGAAGTTGTCCGCAACGATGAGTAACTTCGATACGATTTTTGATGCATGTCACGATGTATATATTACGCTGCACTTTCATGAAAGAAAATATATAGCTGAATGCTTTCAGCTAAATTTCAAAATCATGTAAGAAGTCTCCAGGATCATCAATCACGTTGACTGAACAAGTTGAGGCCTCTCCAGTTTCTCTTGGTCTTCCTTTGCCGACTTGGTTAATAACATCTTCTGGGAGATCATTAAGTCGAGCAACTCATGTTTTTAATCTTGAGTTGGTTTCTGATGAGAAGAAGAGAATTTACAGTTTGTTCAGAAAGTCTGTTCCGAAGCTTATTTTTCACAATATTCATGGAGCTAAACACCCTTTCTACTTCGGCGTTTGAATGTGGTAAAGATAGAACAGCAATAGCGAAATCACTTTGAAGGTGTTTATTCCAATCGCATTTTTATATTCGGCTACTTTAGCCCAAAAGCTAATAGTGTCCCCGTTTAGCGGATTCCAATCAACGAAGTGAATAAATTGCCACTGCTGCAAGATTTTGTCAATTTTTTCGTCATGGTATTCCATTTCCTTTACAAGATTAGTTAGTGACGTGTCTTTTGATTGTTTCAAAGTTTCTTCCTCACTCAAGAGTATCATTCTTTCTAAAGCTTTGTAGTTGGCTGGAAGTCTTTTTTGGATTTCTTCTCCTAACTTTACGTTAAAATCAATACACCGTTTTTTTTATTCCTGCAATACTAACATTATGATTTACTGGAAGCTTCTGCACATGTGATTCAAAAAGATATCCGGGGTAGGGGACGGGATTAAGGTGATCTCTTATTTTGAGATCTATGTAGTCTTGGTCGGTTGTTGCTGCCGTCGGCAACAGAATTCTTTGGCAGACTGAACGTAGCAAAGCCATCAAACAACTTAACAGTTTTACGGGGTTTGCTTTTTCACTCTCAAAGATTTTGATTGTCTGTTGCACCTCACCAAGAATTGTTTTCAAAACGTACATGTAGAGTCGATTCTGTTCATCTGAGTACATATTATAAAGCATCTCCGTTGTGTAACATCGATCTTTAGTAGTCTTAAAATGCAATTTTAGTTCATCCCACTGGAATAAAATTCTTGCTATAGCCGGTTCGATAGATAGCCATCGTGTGTCACACACTTTCAGTATTTTTAACGGTGCATCACCGCAATTAATTAGCTGAAAAATATTTTGATAGTCCATTTGGCGCTTTGACGAGTGTGTGAACCAGGTGTATGTTTCACAGACCAGAAACTGTATGTTGCGTGGCAAAGTGATTTCTGATGCGTGCGTTACTGCCAACTGTAATGAGTGACGTACACAAGGTATCAAAATGAGATGTGGAAGATTGTGTTCCGGTTTCAGAATTGTAGCTATACACGCTGTGGCAGGAACCAGTCATAACAGCTGCATTATCAGTTCCTATTGGAATTAAATTTTGTATTTTGAGGCCCTCAGCTTTTAAACTCTGTAAAAGTGCCGATACCATTCTGACGGGATCACAACTCTCCAGGGGCTGCAAAGCTAAAAATGCAGACACAACTTTTTTTTTATTTAAACTGAAATATCTTACGACGATCCCGAGATATTTCCTGATGCTTATATCTGTTGATTCATCTAAAAATAAACTATATTTTTGGTCACCTGTGTCACTTAAAAGTTCCTTTTTGAAATGAGGTGCTAGAATATAATTTATTGGCTCCGTACATTTGGTTCTATGTAATTTCTTGTCGTTTGTTGATTTAGAATCCTTAAAGCATTTTTTACACACGTCAGTCAAGTGATCAGTGTTGGAAACTGAGCTATGTTCAGCAATGTACAACGCTAACGTACACTCACCTCTTGCACGTGAATTACATGTTTTCACTGGTACTGCAAAAAATATCAGCTGCGTATTTTGAGAAATTAGTTCATATTTTGCTCTATGTTTTTTCTTTTCCAAATGCTTTTTCAAATCGTTAATTTTTGCATATATTTCGGGCTGACAATAGCTACAATAGGCTTTAGTTGAGTTGCCTGGCACAGGCTTCAACCAATTTTTGAACTCCATGCAGTTTTCCCACTCTTTTCTATAACTCTGGCTGTAGATCTTTCTTTTAGGCGGCACTTGCATGATTTTTTTTAATAACTGCGTTAATTCCACACAACTACTATCGCTACACAATCAAAACCGATAATTTGTAAACAACTGAAAGAACTAACAACACCGCAACACATTGATAAAACTAAAATAATTATAACATTCCAAACAGTCCGTTCTCACTCATAGTTGAGTCACGAAGCCCCTACAGTTTTTCTGCAGGTTCGCTACTGTTCTGTATAAACGCTGCGAAACGATTGCGCGTTTTGTAAATGAAGTGCAAAAGCACATTCAAAATAAAAATGCGGTCGTATTTCGGACTTATTATGGCACTATAAATTGTAGCAGCTTTCAAAACTATCACTTTTCCGATTTCCAAAGAATGCTCTGAGGAATGTGAATAATTATTATAGGAATTTAAAAAAATGCTCATTTTAACGTACTTACACTTTTAGGCTTGCGAGAAAATATTTACATTTTCTATTCACTCGTTTGGCATCAGAACTTCGATACTTAACGAGACTGGCAAAAATCTGTTTATCATCTTTTCATGATGTTACTACTGTGTAAATGGCTGACTGTTTCTTGGATACAAATAAGATTGTCAGTTGACAACTTTTCCACTCTGTACCTATTAATATACTAGTATTTGTTTGGGCTGGGGGTTGTTTTGAGGGAGGCGACCAGACAGCGAGGTCATCGGTCTCATCGGATTAGGGAAGGCCGGGGAAGGAAGTCGGCGGTGCCCTTTCAAAGGAACCATCCCAGCATTTGCCTGCAGCGATTTAGGGAAATCACGGAAAACCTAAATCAGGATGGCCGGACGCGGGATTGAACCGTCGTCCTCCCGAATGCGAGTCCAGTGTGCTAACCACTGCGCCACCTCGCTCGGTACTGGTATTTGGTTTCATACTTCAGTTTCACTAAAAAAGAAAACACAGCTGTGCATTTTTGTATTAGATTAAGGAAATATATGGATCTTTTTGTACATAATTAAGATAGCCGTGTATAAGTAGTTTCCAAGAAAATTGTTAAAATTAGCAGGTCGTAAGAAAGTTCATGATAGCAAACAAGTGTTTTGAATCACAATTGACTACATTATGCGAGTATAAATGAAGAGTTAATTAAAGTCTCTAGCGGATACTGGTGAGTTGAGTTTTTCTCCACAGAGTAATCTTTCCTTTTCCCTCCCCTCAAGGGCATTAGGGAAGTAAAGGAATGTTGATATTTATTAGGACGAGAAAATTAGCACAACACTGAGGATGTAGCGGTGGTCCATAGCCGAAAGTGACTGTTTTAAGACCGACTCATACGCAAAAGATTTAAAAGGTAACTTAGTCTTGACTGCCTAAAAACTCGCTAGAAGTCGATAATTTTTTTTCCGCTAAAGCCACAATTTTGCGGGCTAAAAGTTCATAAAATCCGCTAGTTCTAGCGACTTTGTCGCTAGAACGGCAACATTGCGGCAGGCATCCACGGAGAACAAAGAACTTGTGTGGGGTAGCATGTCTGTCCAAGTTCCGTCCTGGTTGCGATTCGACACAAGACGCCAGTCAATCTGGGAGGCCATTCGCAACAGGCAGACTCAAGTGGGAGGCACTCGAACACCCGCCCTTTAAGCCCGATCTCCCCCATGAGAATAACACGCGAGGATATGTAGCAGCCAGTTACGGACTTCTTCAAGCAGCAGGACACAGTGTTTTACCAAACGGGTATCTTCAACCTGCTGCATCAGTGGGATGATTGACTTAGTGCTCAAGGCGGTGTGTCAGATTGGCATACTGATTCTGGAATGTACGGCCTTTGAAAGGAAAGTTTTGTATCACACCTTATAAATACACTCCTGGAAATTGAAATAAGAACACCGTGAATTCATTGTCCCAGGAAGGGGAAACTTTATTGACACATTCCTGGGGTCAGATACATCACATGATCACATTGACAGAACCACAGGCACATAGACACAGGCAACAGAGCATGCACAATGTCGGCACTAGTACAGTGTATATCCACCTTTCGCAGTAATGCAGGCTGCTATTCTCCCATGGAGACGATCGTAGAGATGCTGGATGTAGTCCTGTGGAACGGCTTGCCATGCCATTTCCACCTGGCGCCTCAGTTGGACCAGCGTTCGTGCTGGACGTGCAGACCGCGTGAGACGACGCTTCATCCAGTCCCAAACATGCTCAATGGGGGACAGATCCGGAGATCTTGCTGGCCAGGGTAGTTGACGTACACCTTCTAGAGCACGTTGGGTGGCACGGGATACATGCGGACGTGCATTATCCTGTTGGAACAGCAAGTTCCCTTGCCGGTCTAGGAATGGTAGAACGATGGGTTTGATGACGGTTTGGATGTACCGTGCACTATTCAGTGTCCCCTCGACGATCACCAGTGGTGTACGGCCAGTGTAGGAGATCGCTCCCCACACCATGATGCCGGGTGTTGGCCCTGTGTGCCTCGGTCGTATGCAGTCCTGATTGTGGCGCTCACCTTCACGACGCCAAACACGCATACGACCATCATTGGCACCAAGGCAGAAGCGACTCTCATCGCTGAAGACGACACGTCTCCATTCGTCCCTCCATTCACGCCTGTCGCGACACCACTGGAGGCGGGCTGCACGATGTTGGGGCGTGAGCGGAAGACGGCCTAACGGTGTGCGGGACCGTAGCCCAGCTTTTTGGAGACGGTTGCGAATGGTCCTCGCCGATACCCCAGGAGCAACAGTGTCCCTAATTTGCTGGGAAGTGGCGGTGCGGTCCCCTACGGCACTGCGTAGGATCCTACGGTCTTGGCGTGCATCCGTGCGTCGCTGCGGTCCGGTCCCAGGTCGACGGGCACGTGCACCTTCCGCCGACCACTGGCGACAACATCGATGTACTGTGGAGACCTCACGCCCCACGTGTTGAGCAATTCGGCGGTACGTCCACCCGGCCTCCCGCATGCCCACTATACGCCCTCGCTCAAAGTCCGTCAACTGCACATACGGTTCACGTCCACGCTGTCGCGGCATGCTACCAGTGTTAAAGACAGCGATGGAGCTCCGTATGCCACGGCAAACTGGCTGACACTGACGGCGGCGGTGCACAAATGCTGCGCAGCTAGCGCCATTCGACGGCCAACACCGCGGTTCCTGGTGTGTCCGCTGTGCCGTGCGTGTGATCATTGCTTGTACAGCCCTCTCGCAGTGTCCGGAGCAAGTATGGTGGGTCTGACACACCGGTGTCAATGTGTTCTTTTTTCCATTTCCAGGAGTGTAGTCATCAGTATTCCAGTCCTTGACGAATGAACTATCAGCCATGAACAGCGTAGTAGCATTATTTATGCACTGTGCTCGCTAACTGCTTGTTTATTCCAAGCAACACTGTCCTAGCCCAGGTATCAACCGTTGCAAGATATTTTATCAGTCATTGCCGATATAACATTTAACGACATCGTCATCAGTCTTCAGTCTTTTTTGTTGGACCTACAACTGTACTCCCTCTGCTGTGTCAACCTCTCCATCCTAGAGTAGATCTTACGCACGACGTCCTCTGTTATTTGCTGGATGTATTCCAAACTCTGTGGCTCCTACAGATTTTACCATCTACAGTTTCTTCAAGTACCGTAGAAGTTGTTCCCTGATGTCTTCTCACATACCCTACCATCTTGTCCATTCTTCTTGGCAGCGATTTCCACGCATTACTTTCCTCGCCGATTCTGTGGAGAATTCTTCATTTCTTACCTATCAGTCCACATAATTTCTATATTTTTCTGTAGCATCGCATGTCAAACGCTTCGATTCTCTTCTTTCCGGTTTTGCAAGGGTCGGTTTAAATAAAGCCCAAGCGACGCAAGATGCTGCTTGGGGCGCCAAGCTGTGAGGAGTGCCAGAGGCACCACGCTTTAGGATTTCTGTGCAGAAAGTAGCAGCGGCCGCTTGGGGCGGCAAGCCTAACTGCAAGATTTGAATGTGTATATCACAAATAGTAGCGAAAACTGGCACAGGTGAAAGTATACGAGGGAAAAGGGGTGGGGTGGGGATGAGGGAGGGGCTTCAAATAATCGTCGCTTGTGTGAAAAAATGTTCTCGAACCATCCATTGGGTTTTCCCACAGATCATGATGCACTTTCACACAATGTTTTGCTACAAGCATACATTCTCAAAAATTTCTTCCTCAAATTAAGGCCGATGTTTGATATAAGTAGACTTCTTTTGGCCAAGGATACCCTTTTCATCTGTGATTGCCTGGTTTATATGTCATCTTTGCTCTCTTTGTCATGCGTTACTTTCCTTCCAAGGTAGCAAAAACCCATCACATAGTCTACCTTTGTAATTCCCAATTTCGATCGCTAATCTCATTTCTGCTGCTCTTCATTACTTTTCATCTTTCGTCGTTTTACTCTCAATTCATATTCTATGCTCATCAGACTGTTCATTTCTTTCAGCAGGTCCTACAGTTGTTCTTCACTGTGATTGAGGACAGCAATGTCGTCAGTGAAGGCTATCGTTGTGGATTTTACCCTGGAAAATGATAAAGCCAACGGCTAATAATGACACGGTTGCGGGTGAAATGCTCTTTGTTATTTACGGCGGTACAACGAGAAACGCGTCCGCACTGGCGTAAAGCTCAGAACACACTTGTGAGGTGGCGACTAAAAATTTATTAAGTTTGCTATTAGCCTTGAAACTTTTGAATGTTTGATGTGCGCGGTTTTCGAATGAAACGACTGTTTTACGAGAGCCTGAAAATTATTTGTAAGTACAAAAAAATGGTTCAAATATCTCTGAGCACTATGGGACTTAACTTCTGAGGTCACCAGTCCCCTAGAACTTAGAACTACTTAAACCTAACCTACCTAAGGATATCACACACATCCATGCTCTAGGCAAGATTCGAACCTGCGACCGTAGCGGTCGCGCGGTTCCAGACTGTAGCGCCTAGAACTGCTCGGCCACCCTGGCCGGCTTTGTAAGCACAGCCATAAAGCGATGGAGAACGTACGTACTGACCACAATCCTCAGTCCACAACTCAGATCGCCGAAACTGGAATAATATGTTCTAGTTTTCTAAGTATAATGCAGAGGAGTCAGGAATTACGACGCTAAATAAAGGTTTGCTGTTATTTAACGAATCATTATATTCCATTAACGTTCACAAGAGCAAATAGTAATTTTGTATTTCATTAAAGTATTTCTATTCGCACTCGATACAGTTCAGAGACGATTTATGCTTGAAGTTCCAAGTATTAGTAATTATTATTCTATCTGTCAATTACACCCAGTTAACTGCTCACCGTAAAAGTGGAGAATAATCTCTAACATATAGTGTGTGGCACAAAAAACAAAACACCGAAAACGAAACAAAGGCTTTCCAGTAAATTATTAATCCAAGAAAGTTCACTTTTACACCTTTGCACTAAATAAGCCCGATACATAATTCGATAAACAGACTGTCATGTCAGTCGTCTTGAATCCATCTGTGGCTTAGAAGACACTGTCACACATTCTGTAGCGTTGAGAGACACAACACGTACGACTGACGACTATAGAATTATTTTTTAAGTGAAGCCCCGTTCGTCTTAATATACTCTTGGTACGGATGGCAAACGGAACACTTGCCGATAGATCACTTCGAGCATCTGCAGCAGTGCTTACATAGCACCCTTTTTGCGTACAAAGTTATTTGTATCATTGTTAGTTGAAGACTAACAACATTACCAATTTTGCTCTGAGCGAAATTCTGCTCTGTTCTGTTCTGAAAGCACTTCAGGTCGATGACTCTTAAACCTAACTTTCAAAGTTACTCAAACGGAACCGATGGCAGGTTGCGCCCTCTGAAATGTCTTTTTTTTTACGAACTTCTGTACCTTGATAAAATTACAGTAACCTCTTGAAAATTGGTACAGCTCCATTATTACATGTATTAAATATAGTGCTACCATTTTAGCTTCGTATCGTCATTACAAAGGTTAGTTAAGCTAACTAGTTTTTACAATTACTGGTCCAGGAACTGGTTTTCACATAAGTCAAAAAGTAAAAGGAATAGCTTCACAAAAACCTCTGCCATACTTTTTACACAAAACAGAACCTAATTCCAAAAGTACGAAATTTGGAAATGGAATGGGACCAAACTGCTGAGGTCATCGGTCCCTAAGCTTACACGCTATTTAACTTAAACTAACTTACTCTAAGGACGTCACACACACCCATGCCCGAGGGAGGACTCCATCCTCCGACGGGGGAGCCGCGCGGACCGTGACAAGACGCCTCAGACCGTGCGGCTCCAAAAGTATGACTTTCCACCTTTAATATTATGAACATTTGAAATTTCGTAAAAGTGGATTGTTGAGGAAACCAATCAGCGGATCATGCCGAGACTAAAAACATTCAACAGCTCCACGGTTTTACACAATCTGATGAAGTTTTGTAACATTATTTAATATTGAATTTCGCTTAAGATTATTGTGCAGCTCATTACTTGCTCTGCATGGACGTACACATGTGCTAACGGCTCGACATTGGCCGAGTGACAGGGAAAATCATGTCACTCACTCGATACGGTAGACATACAAGTACAGTAGTGCATACTTCTTCTTAAGATATTCCACTCGCGGCCGCTGCCGCGCTGCTCAGGGAGTCTTGTATCCTCTGCTGCCACTATCGCTGGTGGTGCCCTCTCATCATTGATATCTTTTCACCTTGAACTTTAATCGTACTCTTCAACTTTTCTTTTGTTTCCACCATTGCTTCTGGTTCTCCTATCTTTCCTAAAGCTGAACTGATCATCATCTGACAGATATTCAATTTCTTTTTCCATTCTTCTGTAAATTATTCTTGTCAACAATTCGGATGCATGAACTGTTAAGCTGGTTCTTACACTGCTGTCTTCAAACTGTTAGCTGATATTTTTCTGTAAGTCTGATGGTATGTTTCCAGACTCAGAGACTCTACAAACCAACCTGAATAGCCGTTTGGTTGCCACTTCCCTCAATCAATTTAGAAAGTCCTGAGAAATGTTATCTATGCCTTCTGCCTAATTTGATAGCAAGCTTTCCAAAGCTCTGTTAAAATCTGACTCCAATATTGGATCCCCTGTGTCTTCTATGTCGACGTTCATTTCTTCTGTCACTTTATCAGACAGTCGCTCACTCTCACAGAGGCCTTCAATCTCCCCATCCCCCTGTTTGACCTTTCATCTGAGTTTAACAGAATACTTCCCCTTGGATTTTTACAGTTGATGCCTTTTCTTCTAATTTCACTGAACGTTGTTTCGACTTTTCTGTGTAGGGCAGCATATTGTATCCCAGCCCCTTAAATGATGGGATTCACTTTTTTATATGCTGCAGTCATTTTCTGAAATTACAAAAATTACGGTTTTTCCAAATGTGATAACGTGACTTGAGTGACAGATGTTCAGCGCCTGGATAAGGCACCCGTGTTGTGACGCCAGAGTGTGCTGCGGCAGTTGAAGCCATTGTGATGGAAAATCGTCGTGTGACGGTGGATGAAACGGCCGCAAATCTCAACATTAGCCATGGTTCATTATTCACGGAGTGCTTAAGTTTTGTGTCTCCAAATTGGTTGAAATGGCTCTGAGCACTATGGGACATAACATCTGAGGTCATCAGTCCCCTGAACTTAGGACTACTTAAACCTAGCTAACATAAGGACATCACACACATCCATGCCCGAGGCAGGATTCGAACCTGCGACCGTAGCGGTCGCGCGGTTCCAAACTGAAGCGCCTAGAACCGCTCGGCCACACCGGCCGGCAAGGTGTCTGCAAGATGGGTGTCACGGCAACATTGATGACCTGCACTTTGATACTCTTCCATATCCAACATACTCACCGGACATCGCACTGAGTATTCGTAAGTACCACAATTTTGGATCACTCCAAGAGGCGCCTGGAGGAAGGAAATTTCGTTATGATGAAGAAGTGCAGCAGGCGGTGCGCGAGTGGCTGCACATAGTACCAAAAGAATGTTTTTTTTTATAGGAATCCATGTACTACCAATGCGCTAGAGGAAGTATGTTGAACGGCAGGCAGGCTATAATGAAAAATGATACACTTGTGTTCTACTTTTGTTCAGTAAAACAGTTTGAAAATATGTAAGGTTTGCATTTGACTCCCCATCGTATATCCATTTCTCTTGATCTGAACAGACTATGGTGACATATATTGTAGCCGTATCTGCTGCCTCAGAGAACTTCAGACACACTTCATCTTTCCTGAGTACATCAGTACTTGGCTTCTTTTCGCACTGTTTCTTCCTGACGATTCTCTTAAACTTCTGTCTACGCTTGTTAGTAAACTGTTATCTGAGTCTGTATCTGCTCCTGGGATACGCCTTAAGTCGCGCCCACATCGGCCACGGTGCTCAAAGCCATGAAAAAGGGGTTCAGCGCAGCATGTTCGGTGTGGACGTCAAACTGCGCCGATCTGCTCAAGAAGGAACAAGTTCTGCGCAATGTCGGCACATCAAATGAAATCGTTCCTGTGCGGCTCCGTGTGGACGGCGTTTGCAGATCTCCAATGTTACTAAAGCTCGCGCGTGCGCACCGGAACATTGCTGCGCACCTACGAACACTCACAAGGGAACCTCCCCATCGCACCCCCCTCAGATTTAGTTATAAGTTGGCACAGTGGATAGGCCTTGAAAAACTGAACACAGATCAATCGAGAAAACAGGAAGAAGTTATATGGAACTATGAAAAAATAAGCAAAATATACAAACTGAGTAGTCAATGTGCAACATAGGTCAAGAACAATGTGAGCTCTAGAGCGCCGTGGTCCCGTGGTTAGCGTGAGCGGCTGCGGAACGAGAGGTCCTTGTTTCAAGTTGTCCATCGACTGAAATTTTAATTTTTTATTTTCAGACAATTATTATCCGTCCGTCCGTCCGATACGAGGTAACTGCGCCGTAGTATGGGGACGCCACACCTAAACAAACATCGAAACACACGTCAGTCGACTACAGCGCACGGAAGAGAGAGTATTCCTGCAAACGAGGCTCCCTGGCTGGCAGTTGACTGTTCACTACTTTGGACGAGAGTGCATTAAATACGTGAGATGTATTCCGTGGGCAATATGAATCCAGCAAATATAGCTCGCGATTTCAATAACAATCGCACGGTTTTGCGGTGCGGTCGCAAAACACAGGCGCTAAACTTATAACAGTGAACAGAGACGTCAGTGAACGAACGGACAAATCATAACTTTGCGAAAATAAAGAAAGTAAAATTTTCACTCGAGCGAAGACTTGAACCAAGGACCTCTAGGTCTACCACGGGACCACGGCGCTCCCACATTCACGTTGTCTTTGATGTTGCCTATCGTGCACATGGACTACTCAGTTTGTATATTTTGCTTACTTTTTTCATAGTTCCATACAACTTCTTCTTGTTTTCTCGATTGATCTGTGTTCAGTTTTTCAAGGCCTATCCACTGTGCCAACTTATAAATAAATCTGAGGGGGGTGCGATGGGGAGGTTCCCTTGTCAGCTCCATTCTGCTATTGCCCTGAGCCTAGCGTGTGTGCGCAACACGGCACTTCTGGGGCGGGGCGGACTGTGTGGTCGCGGTTTTACAATCTTACAACTGATTTCAGAATCTACGACTGACCATGATGAAATCCAGGTGGAATCTGCCCATGTGTTAGACCTTTTCCAAGTATACCTGCTCCTCTTGTGATTTCTGAATCAGTCTTTCTTCTCCCTTATTGAGAATAACAAGCCCGTACTTTCGTGTATCCGTTTTCTATTCCTTGTTCGACTGAAACCAACCATTCACCTACTGTTGTTAGACTTTCATATCCCTTACATACTGAATTACGTGGTCAATATCCTCATACAGTTTCTTTGTCTCTTCATCGTCTACATGTGACGTCGACCTGGATACCTGGACTACTGTTGTTGGCGTTGGATTGCTGTCAATTCTGGTGATAACCTCGTCACCGTAGTGCTCAAAGTAAATCACTCTCTGCTCTACCTTCCTATAATGAACCCTACTGCTGTTACACCATCTTATGTTGCCTTTGATATTACTGTATATCCGCCTGATAAAACATCCTTACTTGCTTTCCATTTCATTTCACTGCCCCCCCCCCTCCCCCACCTACCATGTCTAGACTGAGACTCTACATTTCTTTTTCTAAAAATTCTGCGTGGTGTCTGTTTGTTTTATACCGTGTCTCCCTACCACTTTCGCGCAACGACGCTCTGAGCGTGTTTTTTAGGGAATTGACTAGTTTGAACTTGGGACCTGTTGCTGGTAAGGAGACGCCAGACCACACATGACATGTAGAATTCAGAAGAGTTCAGTGAGACTAGCGATGATATAACCAAATACTTAATGATTTCAGCGTCAGCTCCACTGCACTCCCTGTAAAAGAATCTTAATACTAACTAAATGTAGTGGAAGAGGTTCAAGGCTTTGCTATTTTTAGTTAGCTGGTAAAATAACGTCGAAAAAGCAGTTAAGTTTACCATTGGAAATTTTATTCTACTCACAAAACATCGTTTATAAATTGCACTATTGATAAAAGGAAATGTTTTAATACAGGATGGTAAAAACCAACTGCGTTCAACAAAAATGAGAACGAATATTCCCTGAATGGGTTTCCAAGTTCTGCAATGAATCGAAGGATGACCTATGCCATATCACATCTATAATCTAGGTTTAAATTAAGTTTCACAAAAAAGCAAATTAACAAAATGGTCTACAGTGACCCTCAATTATCTTTAATTACTTATCTAACTTGTCGTAAATTACAGTGGCTGATGTGGCTTCTCAATAACTATATAACAGAAAAATCATCGTGTTTCAGATTTTTACTTCAAGTGGCAAATGTGAACACCATGAGCTTTAATTGACGATCGACACTAGTACTACGCAAAAAGGGGATGTAACAGATGAGACTTCTGCAGTTCTGAGTGAAGCCTTATGCGCTCAAAAATGCGGCATCGCGTGCGTTCATTACCTTGTCGGTGTTCGTCAGGGGGCGGCGGCCGGCGCAGCTCCGTCCAGCTCGCCCTCTCGGAAGCAACTCTCTTCTCACTTCTCCTTACTACAATTTACCGAAGTTGGTTTAAAAAAAACTATCTGGCTGTGTTTTCATCTGACCAATCAGGGTCTCAATGTTAACCTTAAGCTCCGCCTACAAAAATTCTGTCTATCCAATGAGAAACGTTATACTTTTCGTGGTGGGGCAATGTTTTTTAAAGTTTGCAACGTAACAGAGACGCGAAAAAGTCTCACGCTAAAACTTGCAGATGGTGTGGTCCTTTTAGCGTTATCGTAAGATCTATACTGTTCTTCTGGAGGGCTCTATCTTTTAACATGGGCTGGGGGGGTGGTCCTAACGTAACAGAGACGCGAAAAAGTCTCACGCTAAAACTTGCGGGTGGTGTAGCCCTTTTTGTGTTATTGTAAGATCTATACTGTTCTTCTGGAGGGCTCTAGCTTTTAACATGGGCTGGGGGGGGGGGGGTGGTCCTAACGTAACAGAGACGCGAAAAAGTCTCACGCTAAAAACTTGCGGGTGGTGTGGTCCCAGCAGTTAGCTGGCGACGTGGGTGTCCGTCTGTCCCTTATCGTAGGGCCTTCCAGCTTAACATGGTTCTGCTCTCGGCTTCTGTTCTCGTTTCTCCCCTCGGAACTGCGTCTGTCTCACGGTGGGAAGGTATGACATGCATTTAGGCATTCTTGTGTTAGTCTGTGGTATTCCATTTGCTCACTCGTTACTCGTATTACTTTGGTTAATTTAATGGCACGATTTATTCGGAGCTATGTGACATACTACAGGATTTGCTTATCATGTCAGGGTTTTCATTGAAGGTGTTGGATTTGCCTGACACATTTTTTCAGATTTTCTACCTTCCTGAGCGCCTTCAAACTTCTGACATTATTACCATTTCGTTATTACACTTTTTTCTCATGATTACCTCCCCCTTGCCAGCCCCCCTCCCCCTCTCCCCGAGATCCGAATGCGAGACTGATCGGGACTCTTTCGCCAGTAGAGAGACAATTATGACACTTCTCCAACTACAGGCCACATGTCCGACGGACACACCTTATGTGCCTAATGCAGTGGCTTCCATTCCCTTCTGCTCCCTCGTGCTGTTGACCATTGCTGATGGGCAGTTTCCCACTCCAAAGCAAGTGAGTGCCCCGAGTGAGCCGATCCTCTATCCGATTCTCCACCCTCTTTGACTAGATCCTTGGCAAAATGAGAGTGATTTCTTATACCGGAAGCCTTTGTCCAGCGTTACTTATACTTTTTTTATTCATAATTTAAGCAGTGAGTGGGACCGAGCCCAGGACCCAGATTGTTTTAGTTACTAGCCAAAAACGCTACTCGTAGATGACATTGACCAACATTTGGTGGCTCTACCTGGATGAAGAAACCTATTGACTCTCTTCCTAACCGAGCTTAGGTAATTATCGAGGCTGGAAGCGGTATTACCCGGTTTTAGTGTGTCTCCTAGGGCTGCTAATGTTTGTCCGGTGTGATTATGTCTGCTCTAGAGAATTGCTTCGAAGACTTCTGTGGAGCAAAATTTTCTGAATTGATGTGATAGTAAGGAGCTTGAGGTAGTGTTGATTCCTAACATGCCCTTTTTAGCGTTGAGTGAAGCAATCTTTATAGTTAAAAATGATGTGTTAACTGATGGTCTCTGCGAATAAAATGGCAAATGTGAACTAGCATGGTAACATCTGCACCCAACTTTGTATCAAAAAGTGTTTTCATGTGTTTACCTGAAGTAATAGACAAATTTACGATCCTATCATTGCTTGAGAATGTGAATATTAATGTTCATTTTTATGGTGATGTTTCAAACTATCAGAATGTGTAGTAAGAATCGAAAAACGTAACAGTGAAATTGTGTTATTTGTGTTTATGGGAGAGCTGTGTTGAGCAATATTGGCAAGCGGCTAATCTATATTCATAATAAATCTGTAAAACCGTCGTTTCTGCCTGTCTCGGCTGATTGACAAAAAAAAAAAAAAAAAAAGGTTGATATGGCTCTCCGCACGATGGGACTTAACATCTGAGGTCTTGAGTCCCCTAGACTTAGAACTACTTCAACCTAAATAATCTAAGGACATCACACACGTCCATGCCCGAGGCAGGATTCGAATCTGCGACCGTAGTAGCAGCGTGGTTCCGGACTGAAGCGCCTAGAACCGCTCTACCACAGCGGCCGACGGCTGTTAGACCTTGGTTCTCCAAAACGTCTGGCGTTTTCACAGGTAACATAAGCGTACCTTGGGGCACCATACAGGTTTTCTTTCATCAAAATTGGATCACGGAAAAAATTACCGTAACTTAAAGCTTTATCCATACTAAAATTATAAAAGCGAAAGTAACTCTGCTGTTACGTTTTCACAACAATCCGTTGAAGCGATTTCGAAGAAATTTGTTATGGAGAAATCTTGAATACTGAGGAAGAATATACGCTGCATTAGAAGGTGTATAATACAAGATCCTTTTTGATTTGAGTAATATTTTCACAATATAACATATAGAGTCAGGACACTCACTCTAGCGCTGTGAAAATTGTTACCGTCTGACAGTTGGAACGACACTAGCGCCCCTAATGGCGAGAAAGCTCCCGAAGAGTAACGTTTGATTTTAATTATTTTTCTACTTAATTAACGAAATAGTTACTATATTTTTAGCTTTCGAAACATTAGTAAATTATCAAGAGACGTGAATTATCACGAAAGAAATGTAAAAACAGTCGAATAGCACCGATACAGTCCCATAACCTACAACTTTTTCTTGAAGAAATACTTCCGTCCATTGGGACAGCTTGGGACGGGAAGGATGGGCACACATCATGAGCTATACTTACCCAAACAGGCAGATGCGTGATGGCAGCTGATGTTATTGCACTTCCGGTAGCTTACATACTCACCCTCACTCATCATATCGGAACTACTAATACACGAACACAGCCTCGTGTAACAGCTAGCGTAAGGTAAAGTTAGAGGGATGTATTTCAGTGAAGTACCCGGGATAAAAGGAAGAAAATCTTTACGCAGCACTGTCTCCACTTATTGTGAAGTGTCGTCCGCCAGCGTTTGATGCCGTCTCTGGAAAGTTCTCATATGGATACGGCAATAAGGCAGTTTTATGAGGACATCTGAGGCGAGTGGCCATTTCATGAGACTGGCTTTACAACTATATGTAGTAAAATTCTTTGGGCCAGCACTGGCTTGACTGTGGAGTAGCCACTTGTTGCAGAGAATCTACATCCACATCTACATGGCTATCCTGCAAACCAAATTTACCTTAAGTGCCTGGTAGAGGGTTCATTGAAACACCTTTACACTAATTCTGGATTATTCCACACTCGAACAGCGTGGAAAAAAGATCACCTGTATCTTTCCTTATGAACTCTGATTTCCCTTATTTGATTATAATAATCATTTCTCCCTATGTATTTCGTTGCTAACATTCACAGGAGAAATTTGGTAACAGAAATTTCGTCAGGAGATCTTGCCACAATGAAAAAGTCTTTGTTTTAATGATTTCCACCCCAAACCCTGTGTAATGTGACACTCTCTCTACTATTTCTCGATTATACGAAACGTGCTGCCTTTCTTTGTACTTTCTCGATGTACTCTGTTAATCCTATCTGGTAAGGGTCCCACACCATGCAGCAGTACTCAAAAAGAGGACGGATAAGTGTAATGTAGGCAGTCTCTTTAGTACATCTGTTGTATCTTCTAAGTATTCTGCCAAAAAAACGCAGACTTTGGTTCACCTTCCCCACAATATTTTCTGCGTGTTCTTTCAAATTTAAGTTGTTCATAGCCGTATGGCCTTTAGATCTGACCGGTTTATCGCGCAACCGAAGTTCAACAAGTACTTTCCTCTCGCAGCTATGACAATTTACAACCGTTACACCAATGGTTCGTAGAGCTACGTTCTTCCTGTGTTCGACTGAAACCCTTTTTGTGTTTCGCCGAGATTAACCTAAAAAACCGCCCAATCTACGCCACACAGCCCCCCCCCCCCTAGCCATGTAGCAGTATCCTGCGTGTAATGGACTCCTGACGTATTTAGCAGAACCCGAAACCCCACCAACCTACGGCGCAAGCCTACACGGTCGCAGAACCGTCTAAGCGTTTGATTCAGACCCTCCATTCAGCTCTGTTCCAGAGGTCTTGCAATCGGTATTGTCGACTGTGCTGCAGATGGTGAGCTCTGCTTTCGTCTCGCAATCAAGACTGGCAACGAAACCTCCTGGCAGATTAAAACTGTGTGCCGGACCTACACTCGAACTCGGGACCTTTGCCTTTCGCGGGCAAGTGCTCTACCATCTGACCTACCGAAGCACGACTCACGCCCCGTTCTCGCAGCTTTACTTCTGCCAGTACCTCGTCTCCTACTTTCCAAACTTGGTCCTAATACATTTATTGGGAATTTCAAATCGATCATGTAGCAATTTCATACCCGAGCTACGAAGAAATTTTAAATGTCCAAATTAGGAAAGGGGCTAATATTGATTCTTACCATTGTTGAACGTGAATAAAAGTAAACCTTCACCCTCAAAAATCCTTCAAAACAAAAAATGTTATCCCCAAATGTGACACTGCCGAAATAACGCCAACACTAATAAGCCAACTTGACAAAAAACAATCCAACAATTGGCAAAGCCTAAAAGGAAAGTTCATTAAAACAGCACAAAATTTAATTCCGTTTCGAAAGAAACAAAAAACACCCTTGGTGGAATGTGGATGTGAAACAGTGGTTAAGTCTAGGCATGAGACATTAAAAAACTGGAATAGTAACAAAACTGAAAAAATGTACAACACCTTTCCAACTGTAAGAAAGGAAACACCTAAATTAATCTGACAGACTAAAAGAAATTACGAAAATACCCAACTTTTAGAAATCGAAGAAGACATCCAAAAGAACAGTACAAGAAACTCTTATAAAACATTCAAAACAAAACTAATTTGTTACCAACCTCAAAGTCTTTGCTTCAAAAATGAAAATGGCAGTTTGACTCTTAACAACCAGGAAAATTGTAACGTACTAGCTAATTATTTTGAAAAACTATTAAACTGCAAGGAACCAGCGAATAAATTCCAACCACAGCAAACTGATAACACCACCCCTAACTCCAAAGAACCTGACGAAATCGAAATAACGAAACAAATAAAGAGGTTTAAAAACAATAAAGCACCTGGAGAAGATGGTAGAACTACTAAAATGAGCTGGCCCTAACACAATAAAAGAGATCACTCTACTAATAGGACATGTCTGGCAATTTGAGAAAATACCTGAGGACTGGAAAACTGCCCTAATTCATCCACTGCTTAAAAAAGGGGACAGAAGCGATTCTAATAATTACCAGGGAATCTCTCTTTTCCTGGTCACATACAAAATTCTATCGCAATGTTTACTTGATCGAGCCCAAGAACGGTTAGACACTAAAACTAGTGAATATCAAGCAGGCTTTAGACCAAACAGATCCTGTCCAGTAAAAATTCTTAATTTAAAACAACTCCTTAGGCGCCAAATGATTTCTAGTAACAATGTTGTATGTACAATTTGTGGATTTTAAAAATACCTATGACTCACTTGATAGTGAATCTCTTTTCCAAATTTTAAAGTAAACATGGGCTGGATAATAAAACCCTAACACTGATTAAGGAAACGTTAACCGACACTAACTATAAAGTTAAATTCATGGAAGAAATTTCTGAACCATTTGAAAGAAAGACTGGTATTAGATAGGGAGATGGACTCTCTCCATTACTATGTAACTGTATTTTGGAAACGTAATTACAGAATGGCGAGATCAAAAGTCGAGTCAAAATATAGACCAATTAATCAAGTTAGGTAGAAGTAATAATAGAATAGATTGCCTCGCTTTTGCAGATGATCTGGCAATTTTAATTAGGGTATTATCACAGCTCAAAAACAAATTGAATTTCTTAGAGAAGGTGCAGAGAAAGTAGGACTATAAATATCATTCGAAAAAACGGAATATTTGACATGTAACAAAGAAGCACCAAAGTTTTTGAACACGAAATATGGAAAAAGGAAAAGGGTCCCTCAGTTTAAATACTTGGGGGAAATCATACAAGAGAATGGCCTGGAAAAAGCTGCAAACGAAGTTCGCTGACAAAAAATGGCAACTACATTCACATTAAAACAAAATATTTATAATAAAAAATCCCTTTCCAAAATCAGTAAACTTAGGTATTGCAGCTCTGTTATCAAACCTGGATGTCTCTATGGAGGATGAACTACAATTTTAAATATAAAGAGCGATATTGAACAAATTCAAAAAAAAGAAAGATTGTTAGGAAAATATTAGGCCCCAAAATTACTGATGGAGAAACTTTTGGCTGAGAAGTAATAAGGAAATAGAAGAATACACAGACAAACGTGGTGACATGAGAAAACGAAGACTTAAATTTTATGGGCACATTAAAAGAATGGCACCCACTAAATTGACAAAACAAATAGTAGAATTCTACGAAAACAGAAGTAAGGCTCAAACTGAGCCAATTAAATGGATTGGTTTGATTAAGAGAGCTTAAAGTAGCCAATATAACTCAGGCAGACATTACTGATAGAAAAACATTAAGACAAAAGATACTTGATTGGAAAGCTGGTCAGGGGGAAATCAGAAAACAGACTGGAACACCGTGGCCTGATGAAAGAAAGAAACTTCATTCTGAAAGGATGAAGCAAATTTGGACACTAAGGAAGGCCAATCATCAAAAGCGACATTGATTGATTGTACCTCTCGTGGTCCTGTTGGGCCCATACATGAATAACAATAATAAATACGGGCAAATTTTTGTAGCCAGCTCGTCAGCCTTCCGTCAAATTTTGAGGCGGAATCTATGTTTGGCGTCGGTTCTAACAATGGGATAACAAACAATATTATTTAAAATGGTGCGTCTGTAAGCATGATTACTAACATATCACACATAATGTCTGCAAATCGGAAGAATTCAATATCATGTATAAGAATCAGCTGTTACAGTAAACAAGAAAAGAAGAAGATAAATATTTGTACTACACTGAGTTGACGCCCCCATCTGCTGAACTATTTGCAGTATTAGCTGTTGTCCCTATTAGTGGCAAATTATTCTACATTTCAGCAGATACTGAAAACGGTGTAACGTTACAACTGCCTGGGCTTTGCAGATGACCTCGCAATTTTTTTATGATTCGCTCGTCACACCTGCAGAACAAATCAATGAAGAGAAGTAACTAGTAGCAAAGGCGAGATTCCAGGTCTCGTTCGGTGAAACTGAATTTATTAAAAACCATCCAGCATCCCGGTGGTACAGAGAGGGAAATCAATCTGATGCAGAAGTCTAAATACCTTGGGGAGAGCGGACAGAGCGAAACAGCTCTGTGGAAGACATTTTTGCATCACGGATCACCTATCAAGAAGTGACTGCTAGAGGAGATCAGCATTAGTTAATGCCCAGATATGACGTCACTATTCGACTCCATAGCTGAGTGGTCAAGACCGCACTCCATTAATGTGGCAGATCCGGTACTGGCTGCCACCTGCAATTTAACGGACATCGAAGAACATCAATATATTTGTGGCAATGCAAACAACATGTAACTGTGCGTCAGAAAAAAAATTAGGCAGTACCCGAAGGTCACCACCCATCATGGTAATACCAACGAGCCTTCTACATCCAGATGAAGAACCTTTCCCGAAAATGAAGAGAAATGCCGTCAACTGGTGAAAGGATCATACATTATTTTACACATTCTCAAAAAAGGACAGGAGTGAAGAGGATTTCTGGTTATTCATTACTAGGGTTGCTCAGAAAGTAATGCATCGCATTTTTTTCTTCAAAAGTTCTTTATTGAAGTAATGAGAATTACGCACATGAAAGAATGGCGTTTTATCAACACATCCTATTTTTTCATGTAGTCTCCGTCCCGTTCTATGGCCTTCCTCCAGCGTGAAACAAGAGCATCTATGTCAACGGCCTTCACTTAACGACCAACAGCAACGGCGTTTGCGTAGAGATGTCAATGCTAACAGAAAAGCAACAATAAGCGAAATAGCCGCAGAAATCAAAGTCGGATGTACCACGAATGTATCTGTTAGGACAATGGGGTGACATTTGGCGTTAATCGGCTATGGCAGCAGACCACCAACGCGAATGTCTTCGCTAACTGGAAAACTGTGGCGTGGTCAATTGCAGTTGGTAAGAACTGATGGTGTGTTCAATTGTCGCAGGCCCCACGAATCCATCGACCCAAGCTGTCAACAAGGCACTATGCAAACCGGTGGTGACTTCATAATTGTGTGTGCTATGTTTACATGGAATGGACTGGGCCCTCTAGTCCAACTAAACCGATGACTGACTTGAAATGGTTATGTTTGCTACTTGCAGACATTTTGCAGCCATTCATGGACTTCATGTTCCCAAAATAAGATGTGATATCACTCGACTACAGTTGTTCGCGATTGATTTGAAGAACATTCTGGCCAGCTCAAGCGAATCATTTGGCTGCCCAGATCCACTGACATGAATCCCATTAAACATTTATGGAAAATAATCAAGAGGTCAGTACGAGCACGACTTCCTCCATCGGCAACACTTCCACAATTACGGACTATTAAAGAGGCGGCATGGCCCAATATTTCTGGAGGGGACGTACAACGGCTTCTTGAGTCCATGCAACGTCGGGCTGTTGCAATACGCCAGGCAGGGCAAAAGGATGTCCGACACGATATTAGAAGGTACCAAATGATTTATATTAACTATCAAGTAATTTTAATCAGACTATAGATTGTAAAATTTCTGGCATTCCTTGTAATGTGATAATTTGTTCAAAGGAGGTGCCTCGTACCTCACTGCGCGCCAGAGAAACAGAAATTAGTTTGTGGTGTGTGCGCTCTCTGCGCTGGACGCTGTTGTTTCCAACTGTAAGCACTTCCCAAAACGCCTGTGCCCAGGACAATCCCGTATAGTTAAACAGGTCTGCAGGGGACACTCCGTTCAACTGTGGCCAACAAGATATACAGGTTCTGCATCGAACTTTCGACGTCACACCAGTAGGCTTGTCCGCCACACTTCGGGAATACTCGGTTCCATGCAGAGTGTTCTGGGATAACCACAAGCGCCGGAATGAAGATGAAGAACGCAAGGCCAGAGAAGGCGGTGAAACGACGTCGGCCAATGGTGCACTGATTAGGACCGCACCACGACAGGAGAGGCCTCTACAAGGACAGAATATAAGGGCCGCTCTGCCAGCCTCGGCCGCTCAGTATCGGCTCAGTATTCCGCCTGTATTAGCATGGCCTAGCCGAGAGTGCTATGTAGCAGTTATTAGTGATCCACAACCTGTGTGTCAAACTTGCATGAACGTAGTATATAGCAAAGGACTCGGATTTATGTTGCATGTTGCCCATCGCTTGCCCCACCATTGTTATTTCAAAGTGTTGTCAATCTGCTTAATTGAAATAAAACTGCTAATGTTATTTGCTTGAATTGTTGTATAGCATTCCGAGAACGCAGCATCCCTTAGGCTCCCTACAGGAGACGAGAGGCCAAGACTCCACACAGAGCCCATGGGAAATCAATATTTAATTGAAAAGGTACCGACTAAAGGTCTCAATTTGGTCTTGTGCCATCAATAACGTGCATGCATTTAAACGCGCAGTCAAGAATTATTAAACTCCACTGAAATAGTTGCACGCTCACCGCTGGAAACGGCTGCTGGCACTCGTAAGACCGGTAGTGTCACGTGCTGTGACGTACGCGCCACGGCCTGTCTTTCTCGTAGACCTGGTTCAACGCTGCCCACCGCGCTCCACATAGCCCACGACCTGAGAGTCGTATTCTAAGTAAGTGGAGCACGCTGAAGAATATGGTTGATACGCCCTGCTTGGCCCACAGACCAGGACAGGTAGTTTAAGTAGTGGGAAGTGGCCAAAATTGGCGGCTGTCAGTTACACTCGAACATACAACCTTTAGTTTGATCAAAAATTACAAGAACCAAGAAAAATTAAAAAAAAAACACAGCTTTAGTTTTGGAACTTAATTAGCGGCTGATGCGCCGTACAATCTCATGCCTTAAGGGCAAGACCACTTTAATTTAAAAACGGCTGAAAGCCAATAACTTAAAGCTAAACCAAAATCAGAAATTCAAAAGGCAAAGCCTTATCTTAAAACAGTTCCTTAATTAGGCTGAAGGCCCAGAATCTGACAGTTTAAGAGTAAACAACTTAAATTCAAAATCGTCTGAAGGCCCAACACTTAAGACTCAATGACATTAATTTTAAAAAATGCCAAAGCCTTTACATAAACCAGTTCTTAAATTAGGCTGAAGGCCCAAACCATCTAACACCTTAAGAGCAGAACAATTATAATTCAAAATATGCTCAAGGCCCCAAGAATCTGACACTTTAAGAGCAAAACAACTTAACTTCAAAATCCGCTGAAGGCCCAACACTTATGACTCAATAACATTAATTTTAAAATCTGCCAAAGGCTTTACCTAAAACAGTTCTTAAATTAGGCTGAATGCACAAACCATCTAACACCTTAAGAGCAGAACAACTTTAATTCAAAAACTGCTGAAGGCCCCAAGAATCTGACCTTTAAGAGCAAAACAACCTAAAGTCAAAATCGGGTGAAGGCCCAACACTTAAGTCTCAATAACATTAATTTTAAAAATGCCAAAGGCCTTATGTAAGACAGTTCTTAAATTAGGCTGAAGACCCAAACCATCAGAAAGCTTAAGAGCGGAACAACTGTAATTCAAATCGGCTGAAAGCCCAAAGAATCTGACACTTTAAGAGCAAAACAACTTAACTTCAAAATCCGCTGAAGGCCCAACATTTAAGAATCAATAATATAAAGTTTTTTTAAAAAATGCCCAAGGCTTTACGTAAAACAGTTCTTAAATTATGCCCAAACCACCTACGCCTTAAGGGCAAAACAACCTTAATCTAAAAATCGGCTAGAAGCCATACAAGTAAAAACAACAAGAACAAACAAAAAAGGCAGTACACCCAAGGGCGCTCTGAAGTTCCGAGGGTCGGCCTGTAGTTCAAACACTAACGCTCGCTTAGGTAAGACAAGCAGTCGGCCCAACCATTGTCGTTCCGACGACAACCCAACCGACAGATAGTCAGCGGACCGACCGACAAGATAACCTCCGCTTCACCCGACCAGCACACAACAGGGAGTTCAATGGAACAACGTAGAAGGTATTGGCGCCCACAAACAATTATACATTGAGCTGCCAAACTACACACCGTGCTGGACAGCGACAACATGATGCGGAAACGGTCAGGGCAGGTAACAGGAACGATAACGGCCACAAGGCAGAAGATTCTACTGATGTACTTCAAATTCAAATAACCAAGTACAGTAAACTCCACTGGAGGGTGGCTAAAATTTTCCAACTCGAAAACACACGTTGTTGCTCGCGGGAATATCCCAACAGCTGACAACGAACTCCAAACAACACAATGTGAACATTCGTGACTTGCTGGTAGATTAACTCAAAACTCAACTGTCATGTCCAGGATCGGTGAGCCACGAACCTCGTAGCAATGGGAACACCACCACACACTCCGACACTGCATAGAGGCTTAGAGCGGGCCCGGCCAAACCGCGCGCTACGGAGATTTCCTTACTGCTACCCGCCAACCGACCAACTGCCCAGGCCCGGAAATAGCGGAAGGACCAAGAATACGTCGGCCGATGAGACGACCAACCGAATGAGCAACCAACGGTCGTCCTGCTCGAATCTTCCTCCGTAGGACAGTTCACGTGTGTCGCCAGCGGTCAGCGAGCACTGGCTGTCGACACCTCACCAGCGCTGCTGCGGCCCGCCTGCACTGCTGGTCCATCCCGAACAGACTCCCAAACACACGACGACCCGGAAATACTATCGGTCATTCCAGAGATGGTACGACAGTGCACTTACCGATACGCGCTGCTGCTGCCGCACACGGGCAAGTAAGGCAGGAAGTTCGTGACGCCAGTAAATGGAATAAGAAAACGAGGCGGCAGTACCGTAATACAGGGTTATTACAAATGATTGAAGCGATTTCACAGCTCTACAATAACTTTATTATTTGAGATATTTTCACAATGCTTTGCACACACATACAAAAACTCAAAAAGTTTCTTTAGGCATTCACAAATGTTCGATATGTGCCCCTTTAGTCATTCGGCAGACATCAAGCCGATAATCAAGTTCCTCCCACACTCGGCGCAGCATGTCCCCATCAATGAGTTCGAAAGCATCGTTGATGCTAGCTTGCAGTTCTGGCACGTTTCTTGGTAGAGGAGGTTTAAACACTGAATCTTTCACATAACCCCACAGAAAGAAATCGCATGGGGTTAAGTCGGGAGAGCGTGGAGGCCATGACATGAATTGCTGATCATGATCTCCACCACGACCGATCCATCGATTTTCCAATCTCCTGTTTAAGAAATGCCGAACATCATGATGGAAGTGCGGTGGAGCACCATCCTGTTGAAAGATGAAGTCGGCGCTGTCGGTCTCCAGTTGTGGCATGAGCCAGTTTTCCAGCATGTCCAGATACACGTGTCCTGTAACGTTTTTTTCGCAGAAGAAAAGGGGCCGTAAACTTTAAACCGTGAGATTGCAAAAAACACGTTAACTTTTGGTGAATTGCGAATTTGCTGCACGAATGCGTGAGGATTCTCTACTGCCCAGATTTGCACATTGTGTCTGTTCGCTTCACCATTAAGAAAAAATGTTGCTTCATCACTGAAAACAAGTTTCGCACTGAACGCATCCTCTTCCATGAGCTGTTGCAACCGCTCCGAAAATTCAAAGCGTTTGACTTTGTCATCGGGTGTCAGGGCTTGTAGTAATTGTAAACGGTAAGGCTTCTGCTTTAGCCTTTTCCGTAAGATTTTCCAAACCGTCGGCTGTGGTACATTTAGCTCCCTGCTTGCTTTATTCGTCGACTTCCGCGGGCTACGCGTGAAACTTGCCCGCACGCGCTCACTGCAGGCCGACCCGTTGATTTCCCCTTACAGAGGCATCCAGAAGCTTTAAACTGCGCAGACCATCGCCGAATGGAGTTAGCAGTTGGTGGATCTTTGTTGAACTTCGTCCTGAAGTGTCGTTGCACTGTTATGACTGACTGATGTGAGTGCATTTCAAGCACGACATACGCTTTCTCGGCTCCTGTCGCCATTTTGTCTCACTGCGCTCTCGAGCGCTCTGGCGGCAGAAACCTGAAGTGCGGCTTCAGCCGAACTAAACTTTATGAGTTGTTCTACGTATCTGTAGTGTGTCGTGACCATATGTCAATGAATGGAGCTCCAGTGAATTTATGAAATCGCTTCAATCATTTGTAATAGCCCTGAAGAAGAGAAGAAGGACAGAAGAGAATAGAAGATGACAAGCAATAAATGGGAGAAACGCAAGCCGTGCACGGCTCCTTGGTAAAGATGAAAAGTCTCCGAGAGCACGCACTTTTGCGAGGAAAACCATACCGAAACACAAATGGTTCAAATGGCTCTGAGCACTGTGGGACTCAACCGCTGAGGTCATTAGTCCCCTAGAACTTAGAACTAGTTAAACCTAACTAACCTAAGGACATCACAAACATCCATGCCCGAGGCAGGATTCGAACCTGCGACCGTAGCGGTCTTGCGGTTCTAGACTGCAGCGCCTTTAACCGCACGGCCACTTCGGCCGGCTACCGAAACACACATTCTCTTCATTAGCACGAGGTCACACGGTGTGTCTCCACCGTTGAGGACTGCTGCAGTCAACCAGCGAACCTAGAATATTAGTGGGCGAGAGAGGGTCGTAAGTGGAGCCATATCGGACCGCCTTTTATTTCCGTACTTACCGGGTATTGCGGAAGGGACGACAAGGCGGTACTGTCATTTAAATTGTAAATGCAATTCGTGTGCAGCGCGTTATAGTGGCGGGGGAGGGGGAGGGAGGGGGTGATGCAGCGAGCACTGTTTGCGAAGAGCTTGGCAGGCAGCAGCAGCGGCAGCAGCAGCAGGCAGCCGCAGTATTGGGGTCAGCCCTTGACACCGCCACCGTTGGTGCCGATGGCGCGCTTCCGCCGCCGCGCCGGGTCGCCACATTCCACATTCGGTGGCCGGTCGCACAGCTGCGCGCAGATCGTTCCATCTTTTTTCGCTGATTTAACGCGCTTTGCGCGCCGTGTGGATACTGGCGGCGAGCCACAAAGAAATGACTCTGAAACATTTTTTTCAATGGAGATAATTAAATCCAACGGGAATAATCTAGGAAATTTAACTGCTGAGGGAGCACAAACGGTCGGCACTATTGCGTTGGTTTCCAACCTAACCAGAAATGTGACACAGAAATATGGCAATAAATTTAATTTGTGGCCAGACCCACGCGCCAAATTAATGGGTTGAGTCGGAATGTGTGTGCGTGTGTGTGTGCGGGTGAGAAATCCTGATAGATGAAAACTGAGCGTCACACCAGGACACAAGCCACAACTTGTGCAGCTCTCGTGTGTTATTTTTTATCTATTTATTGATTTGTTCAACCTGCAGAGATTACGACCAAAACGCTCTCTCTCACACAGAATGGTTCTCGCTTCCCGCGCCCGGGTTCCCGGGTTCGATTCCCGCCGGGGTCAGGGATTTTCTCTGCCTCGTGATGGCTGGGTGTTGGGTGCTGTCCTTAGGTTAGTTAGGTTTAAGTAGTTCTAAGTTCTAGGGGACTGATGACCATAGTTGTTAAGTCCCATAGAGCTCAGAGCCATTTGAACCATCACATAGAATGGAATAGCGATATGCGCGTATCAAGATGACTGCAGTATCGTGTACACAAGGTATAAAAAGGCAGTACCTTGGCGGAGCAGTCATTTGTACTGAGGTGATTCACGTGAAAAGGTTCTCGGCTGATTGTGGCCGCACGAAGAGTATTAACGGACTTTGAACTCGGAATGGTACTTGGAACTAGACTCATGGGACGTTCCATTTCGGAAATCATTAGAGAATTCATCATGGCGAGATACACAGTGTCAAGAGTGTGCCGAGGATAACAAATTTCAGGTATTACCTCACACCGTGGACAACGCAGTATCCAACTGCTTCACTAAATGATTGAGAGCAGCGGCATTTGCGTAGAGCTGTCAGCGCTAACATCTACATCTACATCTGCATGGATACTCTGCAAATCACATTAAAGTGACTCGCAGAGGGTTGATCGAACCACCTTCACAATTCTCTATTATTCCAATCTCGTATAGCGCGCGAAAACAATGAACACCTCTATCTTTCCGTACGAGCTCTGATTTCCCTTATTTTATCTTGGTGATCGTTCCTCCCTATGTAGGTGGGTGTCAACAAAATATTTTCACATTCGGAGGAGAAAGTTGGTGACTGGAATTTCGTGAGAAGATTCCGTCGCAACGAAAAACGCATTTCTTTTAATGACGTCCAGCCCAAATCCAGTATCATTTCTGTGACACTCTCTTCCATATTTCGCAATAATACAAAACGTGCTGCCTTTTTTTGAACTTTTTCGATGTACTCCGTCAGTCCTATTTGGTAAGGATCCCACACAGCGGAGCGGTATTCTAAAAGAGGACGGACAAGCGTAGTGTAGGCAGTCTCCTTAGTAGATCTGTTTCATTTTCTAAGTGTCCTGCCAATAAAACGCAGCCTTTGGTTAGCCTTCCCCACAACATTTTCTATGTGTTCCTCCCAATTTAAGTTGTTCGTAATTGTAATACCTAGGTATTTAGTTGAATTTACGGCCTTTAGATTAGACTGATTTATCGTGTAACCGAAGCTTAACGAGTTCCTTTTAGCACTCATGTGGATGACCTCACACTTTTCGTTTATTTGGGGTCAACTGCCAATTTTCGCACCATTCAGATATCTTTTCGAAATCGTTTTGCATTTTGTTTTGGTCTTCTGATAATTTTATTAGTCGATAAACGACAGCGTCATCTGCAAACAACCGAAGACGGCTGCTCAGATTGTCTCCAAAATCGTTAATATAGATAAGGAACAGCACTACCTTGGGGAACGCCAGAAATCACTCCTGTTTTACTCGATGACTTTCCGTCAATTACTACGAACTGTGACCTCTCTGACAGGAAATCACAAATCCAGTCACATAACTGAGACGATATTCCATAAGCACGCTATTTCACTACGAGCCGCTTGTGTGGTATAGTGTCAAACGCCTTCTGAAAATCCAGAAATACGGAATCGATCTGAAATCCCTTGTCAATAACACTCAACACTTCATGTGAACAAAGAGCTAGTTGTGTTTCACAGGAACGATGTTTCTTAAACCCATGTTGACTGTGTGTCAATAGACCGCTTTCTTCGAGGTAATTCATAATGCTCGAACACAATATATGTTCTAAAGTCCTGCTGCATATCGACGTTAACGATGTGGGCCTGTAATTTAGTGGATTACTCCTACTACCTTTATTGAATATTGGTGTGACCTTGAAACGCGTATGTATTTAGTACAGCGATGGCGAGGCATGACAGAATCTCTGACCAGAGAGTTATTTATCGTTGCTAGTCTGCGCTTGACCGCGCGAGAGTTCAGTTGCATGTAGGGAGTCGGCAGGTGCAGTTGCAGTCCAGTTGCGAGAGAGTGGAGTTGCATGTAGGGAGTCGGCAGTTGCAGTTGCGGTCGAGTTGCGAGAGAGTTCAGTTGTACGTAGCGAGTCGCGAGAGCATGTAGTAGCGCGCGAGAGACAGTCGCAGTTGTATGTGAGGAGTCGGCGGGCGTCGACATGGGGCCTCTGGTCAAGATTCGGGACGAGGTATATATTTGAAATAAGGTAATGAAGCAGCATTGCGTACATCTGAGAATGTAATGTATCTTAACTGTAATTAATTTGTCCAAGAAATGCCCCAATAATAATTTTATTTTCAAAGCAAATTTTTAAGAAAACAATCATTTGAATTGAAAGAAAGTTCCCCATGCATTTCCTTAAACAAAAATTTCACTTAAATTCAAAGTTGCACAGGGCCTAAGATCGACATTTCGGTCTATTTACGTTTTCATTGTCACTGAGATTTCATTATCATTGAATTGTCTTACATTTTTGTGGGGAGCTTACACTTGGCTCAAATTGCTAGTTCACATTTATTAGCAGTCATTAAATTTCATTGCTAGGACGTTACACTAGGTTCTATTCTCATTGACATTTAATTTTTGTCATTCGAAATTTTGCTGGGAGGTTACACTTGGCGACACCCGGTCCAGGATCGTATTTCGTTGAGAATCTTCTGAAAAGTAGTCAGATATTTGCTCTTGTTTACTTAATATAATTAGCTTTTGGCGCAACGCTTTTACTAATTTTGTGCCTTTCTTTCCTCAGATCATCGGCAATTCGTTGCTCTGTTGTAATTGTGTTTGTTGCTTTTTGCATTGTGCTTATTTCTTTTGTGAATAATTGTGACTATAGCAAAAATGCCGCGAAAGACTGTGAATAGTGTATCGCGAGGTATTATGAACGAAATTACCGACTTAAACAACGTGACCGATAGTAATTGTGACACGCAGTGTAATGATGACAATCCTGCGTTCACTGACAATCAATGCGTTCCAACCACTAATGATGAGTTTTATCTTAATGATGAACAAATGAACTCAATTGTCTCCTCTGTTAATTTGACGACAATTGATGACCCGGGGAGCTCTATTGTAATGAGCGCTGCCCAGCTTAACATACCCGGTTTGGAAAGTTCAAATAACGTACAGACAAATTTCTCTAATGAAAATGGACAGTGTACTGAAAGTACGACGAATCCATTTAATTCCGAAATAGTGACCGACAATGTACTTTCGACTGGCAAACCTTTTTGTAAATTACAGAATGACCAAATGGTCACACAAAACGCGACAATTGTAGGTACACAATCAAACAGTACAGAGAATAGAGCCGGTAATATTGACTTTGAACAAATTATGGCAAGATTGCTACAACAATACAGTGAAAATCTTAAACAACACTTTAATGAAAAATTAGACAACAATGATGAAAATCTCAAACAACTTAGTGAACAGGTCAAACAACAGAAAGAAGATTTCAAACAACTTAGTGAACAGAACAAACACCTTAATGAAAAATTAGACAACAATTCTAAACAGTTAAACGAAAAATTAGACAACAATTCCAGGCAGCTTAGTGAACAAATTAGAGCCGTTGCCGCGCAGTGCCATGACACTAAGGAACAGTTACGCGAGGAAATTGAGGCTTTTTCAAAGAAAAGTAGCGAAGAAATTAGATCGGTTGCTCAAGAATTAAGGGAAATGCAGACAGCTACAACAGAAACACTTAGAAACGAAATTAGCGCAGTCGCTGAACAATGCTCTGAAAAAGCTACACAATTACGCGACGAATTTAAAGCAATGACAGCAGAACTTTCGCGGACAATGGATGCTAAGATAGACGCGAAATTCGACCAACAGAACACTCAAATTGACGAGCGCTTTAATCACCACATACAAAACAGTGATACGCGTTTCCGCAAATTTATTCAGGATCAAAATAAAGTAAAACGTCAAGTCATGGAAACAATCACTGCTCAGAGACAAGAAGACAAACGTAAAATGTTTGCGAAAACAAAAACATACGTAGACAACAATGTTGCTACAGTCTCCGACAAAATTAATACCATCGAACAGTTGAACGCGGAATTACGTGATGAAATTTCTGATCTTAAATCAAAAACAGATACACACACAGCAGATATTCAGACAGTGACAGACAGATTTTAACAATTAGAAATAACACAGGATTGCGATGTCATCAAAGCTGACGTTAAAAAATTGAACGAAACCACACGTAAATTACAAAAACAGATTAATACTTCTGACACTAAAACTGATGATCAGGTAAAAATACTGACTGAAAAATGTGATGAATTGGCCAGTCGTATTGACGCTATTGAAAGTAATAATGACAGCAAATCAGACGATACTTCACCGGTTTCATTTAACCAAACACCTGAATTTCAAAATTTACAGCAGACAATTAATGAGATCGATTCGTCTAATAACACGTTGCGTAGACAATTGTCAAGTTTACAGCAAGAAATAACAGAGATGAAAAATATTTCAGTTAATAACACATCACAGCAGACGCCACTTTGCGAACATTTGTCAGACTCACGCAGTGCGTATAATTTAGGTAATCAACAGAGAGTATACGACTTAGATTCCGAACAGACACAGACAAACAGATTTTCACACAAAACTGAACGTGTTCTCAAATTCAGTGACGAGAACGTTGATTACAAGCAATTTGCATTTATAAGAAAATCTAAGGAATTTAATAATGACAGAACACAGATACACGATTTGAACTGTATAAGACAATTTATTTTCGTACTTTCACCGCTATTGCCTATAATGCAGAAACTGGTATTAGCAAGGATACAACAATTTGTTTTTGGATTTTTACCGCCATTGCCTGCAACGCAAAAGCTAAAAATTATTTGCAGTACGTAATTGACCTTAGGGGATTCATTACGCTTTAATGAATATGTGCCGTAGCGTGCATAGGGCCCCGAGCTGTAGTAGTGCTGTTTCATCTTTAGTTTTCTGCACTGCTGCCTTCTCTTCTACTATCCTTTATATCTATCAAAACAGCTCTTTAACTATTGCTCTATCTAGGATTAAGAAAAATGACTAAAGAAAACCCGATATGACAAATTTTTACCGAAAGTGACAATTTTCATTAGGCACTCCGGAACTACCGCCGTAATTTTAATATCAGATAAAATTATAATCATCAGTATGTGTAAAATTAACAGCAAACGCATTTTTTGGTAACAATAGACGTTTTTCGCAACAACAGCAACAAAACCAGCCGGTTAGCATACCTAACCAACAATGTAATGCACAAGGTCAACCTAACTTTAATGTTTCGCCGCGTGCACGTATAGTCTCAGCTCCAACAAATAGTAACGCACGGCAGCAAAGGAACAACCACGTACAGAAAACACAGTATTTCAATTCCTATCGCAGTGCACCGTATAGGAATGACTATCACGACAGACGTAAAAATAATGAGCACAATTATCAGCGTACGTATAATAACAGTCGGTCTTACCAGCAGCAAAAATGATCAACAACAACATATTCTCATGAATGAACCCGACAGTAGGTATCATCCAGAGCGTAATACTTCTGGAAGAAGTAATAGAACTGTTCAAATAGTAGAAATGCCACAACATCCTCCTGATAATAATAACACGTCAGATAGAATCTGACTAGATACTGTACAGGTCGCATCTTCCGGTAACACAGGCACTACCTTCGACTCGCAGAATGTTGTTCACGAAAATATTATTACTTTTGACGACATCAGAGACACTCTTTTACAGGAAAGACCAGTTGTTCAGAAATCCATTTCACATCCTGTTATCGAAATTAAAATTGGTTCATCGAAATTTTCAGCAGTAATCGATTCCAGATCACCTATGTCAGTAATAAATGAAGAAACTTTTAACGAGTGTAACAAAGAGAATACCTATCCTACATTACCAATAGGCAAAACGAAAGTAAAAGGAGCAGTATCGAGTAAAGGAGTAGACGTTAAATTACAGACGCATTTGTCATTTTGTATTGCAGGTCATACTTTTCACTCAAATTTTTGGATTGTTCCTTTGTTGACGGCAGACGTTATTTTAGGTACTAATTTTCTCGTACAACACGACGCAGTGGTTGATTTTCAGAATTCCTGTTTAATGTTGAAGGATGAAAATGTACAACTTGCTTTAGAATTTCAGCATTCACTATCTGCGGAAGAACAAACAATTAACCGCACAGAGGTCCTTTCCGCAACGCGTAACATAGACTGTAACTCCACATTGTTCACAGATACGTATGTGCATAACTATAATACTCCAGATGAAGCCGACTACGACGTAATACACATGATTTCTGACAAAGTTAAACAAAGCAGTGCTAATACAGACGACGAACGCATGCAACTACACAACATTCTTTTACAGCAAGCTCCAGTTTTTGACAACATTCCTGGAACTATGTCCGGATTTATGTATGAATTTCAAGTCAAACAGCACGATACATTTAAAGCTAAACATTATCCCATTCCGTATATCCACAGAGAACAAGTTAAGAAAGAATTGCAGGATATGCTTGACCAAGGAATTATTGAACCAGCAGTTAGTCCGTACATAAACCCGCTACATATTGTTAAGAAAAAAGATGGCTCACTTCGCCTCGTACTTGATTCACGTCACATCAATGACATAATTAATAATGAAACAGATCGACCTCAGACATTAGAAGAACTTCTACAGAAATTTCACGGTACTGCTATTTATTCCACACTAGATTTGAAATCGGGATTTTGGCAAATTCAACTTCATCCGAATTGCAGAAAGTATACAGCTTTTCTCTGTTTTGGTGACTGTTATCAATTTTGTAAATTACCGTTCGGCTTAACTATTTCTTCTGCAGCTTTTATTCGCGGTTTGAACACAATACTTCCGACAGAACTTAAAGACAGAATCACGACGTACTAGATGACATTCTTATTGCAGAAGCTAACTGGACTGAACACAATCTGATTCTAGAACGACTGTTACAAACTTTTCATGCTCAAGGACTCACAGTTAATCTCAGTAAATCGCATTTTGGCAAAACTTCCATAAAATTTCTTGGACACGTAATTTCAGCAGAAGGCATTGCGCCTGATCCGGAAAAACTTCAAGCTCTACGTGACATTACTGTTCCTACGACGAAGAAGCAATTACGCAGTTTTTTGGGCTTAATTAACTTTTTTCGCAAATTTATTCATCACTCTGCTTTAGACACACCTAGATTATGTCAATTAACAGGTAAAAATGCTATTTGGTCATGGGATAAGCAAACACGTTCTGAATTTGTGAACTTGAAAGAAGCCTTGTTGAATGCTCCACTTTTATCGCACCCAGATCTTACCAGAAATTTTTCCATTGCCACCGACAGTTCTAACACCGCTTTAGCGTACATATTTTTCAGGAAATTGAAGAAGATGGCTCTACAATAATTAAAAACATCGCATTTGCAAGCCGCATTCTGTCACCTGCTGAACGAAATTATTCCGTTACAGAACTGGAAACATTATGTGTTGTATGGGCATTTACGAGATTTCGGCACTTTCTTTATGGCAGACATACCACCATTTACACAGACCATAGAGCTATACAATTCTTACTTTCGGCTAAATTCACTCACGACAGATTAAACAGATGGAAACTTTATTTACAGGAATTTAATTTTACGATTGTTCACATTCCTGGCTCACAAAATGTTATAGCAGACGCACTATCGCGTTCTCTCAGCAACAATCAGCAAGACGTAGCAACCAACTTCTGCAAAGCAAATTTCAGTGTCATGTACATTCAGCAAGTTGCATTTGAAAATTTTATTTCATCGTCATTACAGGACATAGCAAAAGAGGAAAGTAAAGACAATGTGTGGAAAGAAATTAAACACCTTTGGCAAAATAAGAATAATGTTACGATTAGAAACCATTACACTGTACGCAATGACATTCTGTTTCGCCGCTCTCATTCTGACAGCAACAATTGGTTATTATGCATTCCTGACTAAATGGTTAATAAATTAATATGGTATACTCATTTAAGTTATGCACATTACGGAGCCGGAAAATGTTTTCTTATACTGAGACAGAACTGTTATTTTACCAATATGGAGAAACGCATACGACGAGTTTTAGTGTCATGTAACATTTGCCAGAAAGCTAAGTCAGACACCACTTCACATATTCCTCCATTATATCCCATTGTACCTGTTAAATTAAGACATATGGCCGCAGTAGCCATTTTTGGTCCAATTCCGAGAACTAACAGAGGTTTTTGCTACATCTTTGTCGCTGTTGAACTCACTTCAAAATTTGTTACTTTCACTCCGTTACGCAAAGCTACTGCTAAAACTGTTTCGAAAGCATTTGTAAAACATTTTCTATTTCATGTAGGACATGTCATGAGAGTAATTTCCGATAATGGATCACGATTTCGTTCTGCTACATGGACACGCATGTTACGAGCTAGAAACATTTCTCCGATCTATATATCCAAGTACCATGCTTCTTCGAACCCTTGTGAACGATTAATGAAAGAAATTGGTAAACTGTGTAGAATATACTGCCACAAAAGACATATTGACTGGGATACACACATATTCTCCTTCCAAGATGTAATTAATTCCGTACCAAATGAAACCACTATGCTATCTCCGTCTGTTACACTAAAAAAATGCTGAACCACCTAACAAAATTAAAGAATTAGTAAACTTTCCTACATCTCGTCGATTACGACACCATGAAATAATTAACATTGCGCTAAACAACATCAAACGTGCCGCAGAGCGCCGAAGAAGACAGCAAATACAGGTTTGTACACGCCGTGACTTTCACATTGGACAGAAGATATTAGTACGTACACACTATTTATCCAGCAGAATAAAAGGTAAGTGCAGTAAATTTGAACTTCTACACGCAGGTCCATATCGGATTCGCAGCATTCCTCACCCCAATGTTGTACACGTCGAAACTTTGAGCACCAGGAAAAGTAAGGGCAACCACCATGTGTCGAACATTAAACCCTTTATTGAATGAAACCACTTTATGATTTAACGTGCTATGATGCCACTTATGACCACTTATGCAATTATATTCACATGATTAATTATTGATGACTATCGTATTTTTTCTTGGCAAGTGCCCGGCAAGGTAAGGTTAGCAGGTCGCTCTTCTTGTCGTTACACATCAGACCGTGCATATTTTTCAAAACAAACTTACGTATCTTATGAATAATTATGCAATTCTATGTAGTGACGTATTAATTTTATCAAAATCTCTCTCCATTAAAGTCTTTAATTCTCGCCTCTATTAACTACACTACATACAAGCTGAACACAACGAACGTCACATTTTGTCTTTCTTATGTATGTACGATTGTTTTCATGTTTTGTTTGTATGCACTGTGAAATAGTTAAGGTATAACACACACCAGTTGACTTTGACATTTTTTGCCCTATGATATCTCAACATCATGACTGTTTTACATTTTTCTTTTTTGCTGCTGCATTGTGATATTCTCTGTACATTTTTGCATTTGAACACTGTCAATATTTTTTTTTTCATATTACGTTTTCTGTCATGTTATGCTGTATGCTCAATTCTGTTACTATTAACCAGTCATTATTTAGTGAGTATATGATGTAAATGCAAGACATTAATCTTTGTTTATACACTGGGTACATATTTGCCTCTGAACACTATGTTTTTCACATATTACGTTTTCTGTCATGTTATGCTGTATGCTCAATTATGTTACTATAAACCAGTCATTATTTAGTGGGTATACGAATTAAATGCAAGACATTAATCTTTGTTCATCATTTTCAGAAAGAAATAACGTGTAAAGGAAATAATTAAACAGAAATGGGAATTTCACCTACGGAATAAACGAAAGAAGATGCAAAAACCTTATGAGGAAGAGTAAATGGATCAGAATTAACAAGCATTAACAAGAATATACTATACACATCGTAGAATAGCAGTCTTAACTAATTTTTTCTTTCAGAATACAAGGTGATTGATGCAAACTGTCAGACAGAACTACACATCTTAGTTTTAGTGATGAAATATGCTAGAGATAAGGAATAGTTGTGTAATGAGTAATGAAGTGATTTTTTGCGGATGGTAATGAATGCTGATGAAGAGTAATGATGAAGAATATGCTACTATGAATAATGAAGTTTTTCTTTTCAGGTGATGATAATAATGAAGTTATGATAATATGGATAATGAAGTGATGGATAATGAAGTTTTTCTTTACAGATGAGGATGATGTTGAAGTTTATGTATTTATGCTATGTAGTTATTTAAGTATTTGTTGCAGTTTGTTTTGACAGTATGTTTTATATCGTATGGTATGATGACTGAAGGTTTTGGAAAGGACAGCTATGGAACACATTTTTTATAACATTTCACTACCTGTTAATTCGAAGTTCACTACTTTTCAGCATAGTATGCGTTTCTTCTTTCAGCTCAATAATCCATTTTGTATTTTTTCCAGGAGAAGCCTTTCATGATACTTACTAAACTTGTTACTTATTAAACCTATACTAGTACTTACATTTTTTTTACCCAGTTGTGTCACAACCTTGCTACAGCTGACTCATGACGAATGACATTACACATTTTTCATTTACAGGAACAACCCAGAAGCAAATTTTTTTCTTTTTCTCTTCTTGCTTTCCCTTATAATTACCCAAAGCAATGCATTGCTAACAAAAAAAAGGTGTGTATCAACAGTTCCAAATAATGCTACCCATTTAAGAAAGTTCTGAATATTAATGAATGAAGAACAATGTTTTGTACTATTCAATACTTGCTGGCCACTGAGTGCCGATAATTAGTTTAACTAAATGAATTATGTTAATACTATACCATTCGTTAGCTCCTGTTTTCAATGATGACTTTTGATGTTTTGTAACTGGCCAATGAGTGCCAATAATTAGTATAACTCAATGAATTATGTTAATGCTATGCCAATAATTGATTCTCCTTTTCAATGATGACTTCTGATGGTTTATAATTGGCCAATAAGTGCCAATGTTCACTATAATCAGTTAATTTTATGAACATTATTCTGTCATACTAAATATGCTTTGTAACTGGCCAAGGACTGCCACTGTTTATTGTAATACGATTACCCATGATGCCAATAATTGCTATAATCAGTTAATTTTATGAACAGTATTCTGTAATACTAAATACATGGTACAGAAATGTTCAATAACTGGGCTATGAATGCCGCAAACTACTACTGTAATTCTCAATGAAGACTACTATGTGACTTAATGTCCTTCACCTTCTGAGCTAACTACCCTGAATTACTGCAATATCCACTTGTCCTGTCCATCCTCATGATCATGGAGCACTATATTTGGTTTTTGCACTAATTCTACGTTGGTGTGCCTTGTAAGAGCGTGGTGTTGACACGACATGCTGTCCACCACCGTCAGCGATGAAGACGTTATTATGGTCCCACTGTTTGGTGTACCTGATGCACTGCCAAAATGATAACAGGGAATATTACTACGACATTTCAGTGTCTTGGATACGCTGATAAATACTTCTGGGAAAAGAACTTCAGATTGTCTCACTTGGTGTTGTACTTCTGTGGAAAGATATGGACTTTCAGTGCAGCTGCGTGCAACCTAAGTGCTACAACCATGACGCAATCCTTCCTATTCCTTCCCTAATTCTTGTAAAATGAAAAAGTCATATACAGTGCGTGTGCACTTCCTTTCATTTGTTAATAAGATCAGTTATCCTGAAATTATTAAAGACTTCTATAGTGCATGTGCACTTTATTACACTCCTTGATTTGTTTGTTTGTTGTAGAAAAATACTAGACAGTACTACAGTGCGTGTGCACTTTTGTTATTTGTCAATATGATTTGTACTCATTAGGTTTATTTGTCGTAAAAATATTAGAGAGTTTTTCAGTGCGTGTGCACTTTATGCCATTTGTACTCATTACGTATATATTTTGTGGTTTTCTGATATGTTCTGTACTACAGTGCGTGTGCACTTTTGCCATTTATTAATACATTTTGTGATTTGCTGATATATTCTCAACTGCAGTGCATGTGCACTTATGTCACTTGTCAACATGATTTTTTACCATTGCGTTTATTTGTTATGAAAATGCTAAAGAGTTTTTCAGTGCATGTACACTTATGTCATGTGTTAATATGTTTTGTGCTGAACGTCAGTAACTGTGCACTTATGTCATATGTTCTGTACTCATTGTCATTGTCTAAAATGTTTTATACTCAGTGCATGTGCACCACATTTAATTCATATACTACATCTGAATATTCTGTAAATTGTAAAAGTTAATTAATTAAGAAAAAATTTGTTGCTCATGGCAAGTCCAAATGACTCACCATCGCTGCCAAATTTTTGCCCCCCCAGTGGAGGGTTATGAAACGCGTATGTATTTAGTACAGCGATGGCGAGGCATGACAGAATCTCTGACCAGAGAGTTATTTATCGTTGCTAGTCTGCGCTTGACCGCGCGAGAGTTCAGTTGCATGTAGGGAGTCGGCAGGTGCAGTTGCAGTCCAGTTGCGAGAGAGTGGAGTTGCATGTAGGGAGTCGGCCGTTGCAGTTGCGGTCGAGTTGCGAGAGAGTTCAGTTGTACGTAGCGAGTCGCGAGAGCATGTAGTAGCGCGCGAGAGACAGTCGCAGTTGTATGTGAGGAGTCGGCGGGCGTCGACATGGGGCCTCTGGTCAAGATTCGGGACGAGGTATATATTTGAAATAAGGTAATGAAGCAGCATTGCGTACATCTGAGAATGTAATGTATCTTAACTGTAATTAATTTGTCCAAGAAATGCCCCAATAATAATTTTATTTTCAAAGCAAATTTTTAAGAAAACAATCATTTGAATTGAAAGAAAGTTTCCCATGCATTTCCTTAAACAAAAATTTCACTTAAATTCAAAGTTGCACAGGGCCTAAGATCGACATTTCGGTCTATTTACGTTTTCATTGTCACTGAGATTTCATTATCATTGAATTGTCTTACATTTTTGTGGGGAGCTTACACTTGGCTCAGATTGCTAGTTCACATTTATTGGCAGTGTCATTAAATTTCATTGCTGGGACGTTACACTAGGTTCTATTCTCATTAACATTTAATTTTTGTCATTCGAAATTTTGCTGGGAGGTTACAACCTGTGCAACTTTCCAGTCTTTGGGTACCGATCTTTCGTCGAACGAACGGTTGTATATGATTGTTAAGTATGGAGCTAATGTCTCAGCATACTCCGAAAGGAACCTAATTGGTATACAGTCAGGACCAGAAGACTTGCTTTTATTAAGTGATTTAAGTTGCTTCATTACTCCGAGGATATTTACTTCTACGTTACTCATGTTGGTAGCTGTTCTCGATTCGAATTCTGGAATATTTACTTTATCTTCTTTTGTGAAGGCATTTCGGAAGGCTGTGTTTAGTAACAGATAAGCAATACTGAGTAAAAAAACCGCAGAAATCAATGTGAGACGTACGACAAACGAGTTCGTTAAAACAGTGCAGAGAAATTTGGCGTTAATGGGCTAGGGCAGCACACGAAAAACACGAGTGTCTTTGCTAACAGCATGACAGGGCGTGCAGCGCCTCGCGTGGGCTCATTGCGATATCATTTGGACAATAGACGATTTGAAAACTGTGGCATGGTCAGATGAATCCCGATTTCAGTTGGTAAGAGCAGATGATAGTGTTCAAGTGTGACGCAGACCCTGCAAAGCCATGGATCCAAGTTGTCAACAAGGTACTGTGAAAGCTGGTGCTGGCTCCATAATGCTTTCAGCTGTGTTTTCATAGAATGAACTCTGTTCTCTGGTCCAACTGCACCAACCGATACGATTTGCAGCCATTTGTGGATCTCATGTGGATGACAATGCTCCATGTCACCGGATCACAATTGTTCACGATTGGTTTGAAGAACATCCTGGACAGTTCGAGCGAATGTTTTGGCTACCCCGACCACCTGAAATGAATCCCAGTGAACATTTATGGGACATAGTTGAGAGGTCAGTTCGTGCACAAAACCCTTCACCGGCAACACTTCCGTAGTTATGGATGGCTTTCGAGGCACCATGGCTTAATATTTCTGCAGGGGACTTCCAAAGACTTGTCGAGTACACGCCATGTCGAGACGCTCCACTATGCAGGCCAAAAGGAAGTCCGACACCTTATTAGGAGACATCCCATGACTTCTATCACTTCAGTGTATAACTGGGTATTCTAGATACACAGCCTGATCAAAAGTATCTGGAAACCCCTACGTAATGCGAAATTGACCCTAGATTACATGTGAGGCTTGCCCACCAGAATGAAAGGAGGTGGGCGGGGTGGGGGTGGGGGGTTACGCTATCAGTAGAGAAGCAGTGACTGAAGAATGGGTTGGTCACAGAGCTCAGCGACTTCGACCATGGACTGTTCATTGGGCATCACCTGAGTAATAGATCCCTCTGGAATGTTTCAATCTGTCCAAGGCTACTCATGTCAGCTGGTGGTGACCTGATCGTCAAGACATGGAAATGTGAAGGAACAATGACACCTAAACCAAGACCAGGCAGGCTTCATATACTGATGGACAGGGACCATCGGGCATTGTGGAGCGTAGTTGTGAAAAGTAGCATGAAATCAGCAGAAGGAATTATTCGTGAGTTGCAATATGCTGCCAGCTGTCCAGCTAGTAAAGTAATCGGAAAACCCATTAATCAAAAGAACCAGATATCAATAGTACAACAAGATTGAAATTTCTTTTGACAACCATATTTTTTAAATTTACGCAATATATGTACTGGCATAAGCTGTCGCTAGCACACTGATTGGCAAAGATGTGGCGCGAACATCGATAGTTGGCGCTGGATCAAGTGCACCTATCACGAGAGAGGCCAAAGACACACTCTTAAGCAACAGGCCGCCAACGCCCTTTCGACTGCAAATATTTAGATCGCCGCCGATGACCGGAGGGCCTCAGTTATTCAGTCGCTCAGTTACTAATTCACACTCCAGTTTGGCGTCTGTCATTCATTCGCGGAGTAGGCTTAGGCTATGACAGTACATTTCGATCAGAGGAGTGCCTATAGCGGGTCTTGTACTTCACCAGCAGTGAGGCTAACATGAACTGTTATTGAAGAGCTTGCACCACAACACATGGACTCTGTTAAAGTTAAGTAGCAGCTACCTGTTCATGTAAATAAAGAATGTGTTAATCCACATGTTCATTTGTCTTGTAGAATGAGGATACTGGCCACCAAACAATATCCTCTTCCTTGCCCTGCTATATAGGTACATCATTATTTTGAATGAGGTACGTCCATTAGTTTGTTAGTTGGTTGCGTGTTCCATTGATCAATTGCACGGTATGGAAGCCATTATGATGTGGAACGTGTCAAGTGCACAAGCAATGCACATATGAAACAACATTTTTTAATTTATATTACAATGCAGAGTTAAAGATTAATATTTCTGTTATTTACCCATTCCCTTAAATGGCACAAAATGCATATCCTATATTTATAGATTTGTTTATTTCTATTCAAGAATTCATCTATGGTATAGTAGGAGTTGTCAAGGAGATACGATTTTAATTTATTTTTGAAGCTATTACTGCTGTCTGTTAGACATATTATTTCATGTGGTAATTTGTCGCTGAGGTTGACTTCTTCCAGATCTCCCCCTCAACACTCGTTTGCATACTTGTTTCGTCTATTTTCTTTTTTTCACCCTCTCTATATGTCCAACCCATTTCACCATACCTTTCTCAATACTACATCTTCTTTCACTAAACAACAAAAAATTAATAACCGTTCAATGAAGTTTTAAGTCAAAATTAAACTTCAGGTATGTCGAATAAAACTTGATACCATACATAACAATTATATACTTACTGATAAAATTAAATTGGAATGTATTCATAAAATTAAATCATGACATGATTGAAGAAAAGTGATGTGAACAATGGAACTGAATCTCATTAGAAAGTTTGGGTATTTTTTTTTAATTTTACGCACGATTCCAGGTTCTCATCAGTAAGACCACTTCTCAGTTTACTCTTGGTATGGTTCACACTTGAAAATGGTTAGGCACTTGAATTGTAGACCCAAATAAAGAAAGAACTGCAAACTCTAATTTTTTCAGCTGATTATGAGTCAACAATACTATCCTAGGTATTAAAAGCTAATGTATCTTCGCTTTAGAGCACTCGCCTAAAAATAGAGACACACCAACTAACTACGTAAAAATAGAAGTAAGGGAACCAGTCATATCTAAAAGTATTTTTATTTGTTAGCACACAAGCTACCATTTCTTTGTCACTCTCACCGTCCATTTCACTTATTTCCGGCTCACTTTCCAAATGATGCATTGGTAGTTCATTAAAAGATAATTATTCCTTATTTTGCCCGATCACACTCTTTTTTTCCAAACTACACGAGAAACTGTCCGACACCATGCAACGAGTAGACATTCCTTCAATTGTTTCATTTTGTGTCAACTTCATCACGTTGAAGATTACGTCACACGCCCTACTTCGAAGCTTAATCCACTCCCAGTATCGTAGACACCATAAATAGCAGATGGTAGTAGGCGTACGTGGTCTACATTCCCGTCTATCGCCACTTCTTCTAAATAGACTCGCGCAGCCCGAAAACCGACTTCTTTGCGCACAGTTTTTTTCTGGAAGAATCACACTAGAGGGGCCGAAGAGCCACATATGGCTCGCGAACCGCGGTTTTGCAGGCCACTGAGCTAGCACTACGACTTTGCTTAGAGCATTAAAAATAACAGGGTGCAGTGCGTCGTTTATGAGTAGCTCCTCATAAACGACACATTTCTGTAGTCAATGCGAAGCGAGGCTCGCGACGGTATAAACAGCGACGCTGTTGGACAATGGATGACTGGAAACTAGTGATTTGGAGTGGTGAATCACTCTATGTCGTTTAGCAATCCGATGGAACGGGTTGAGTTTGGCGAGTACCTGGAGAACGTTACCTGTCGTCATACACTCCTGCAAATGGAAAAAAGAACACATTGACACCGGTGTGTCAGACCCACCATACTTGCTCCGGACACTGCGAGAGGGCTGTACAAGCAATGATCACACGCACGGCACAGCGGACACACCAGGAACCGCGGTGTTGGCCGTCGAATGGCGCTAGCTGCGCAGCATTTGTGCACCGCCGCCGTCAGTGTCAGCCAGTTTGCCGTGGCATACGGAGCTCCATCGCAGTCTTTAACACTGGTAGCATGCCGCGACAGCGTGGACGTGAACCGTATGTGCAGTTGACGGACTTTGAGCGAGGGTGTATAGTGGGCATGCGGGAGGCCGGGTGGACGTACCGCCGAATTGCTCAACACGTGGGGCGTGAGGTCTCCTGGGGTATCGGCGAGGACCATTCGCAACCGTCTCCATGAAGCTGGGCTACGGTCCCGCACACCGTTAGGCCGTCTTCCGCTCACGCCCCAACTTGTGCAGCCCGCCTCCAGTGGTGTCGCGACAGGCGTGAATGGAGGGACGAATGGAGACGTGTCGTCTTCAGCGATGAGAGTCGCTTCTGCCTTGGTGCCAATGATGGTCGTATGCGTGTTTGGCGCCGTGCAGGTGAGCGCCACAATCAGGACTGCATACGACCGAGGCACACAGGGCCAATACCCGGCATCATGGTGTGGGGAGCGATCTCCTACACTGGCCGTACACCACTGGTGATCGTCGAGGGGACACTGAATAGTGCACGGTACATCCAAACCGTCATCGAACCCATCGTTTTACTATTCCTAGACCGGCAAGGGAACTTGCTGTTCCAACAGGACAATGCACGTCCGCATGTATCCCGTGCCACCCAACGTGCTCTAGAAGGTGTAAGTCAACTACCCTGGCCAGCAAGATCTCCGGATCTGTCCCTCATTGAGCATGTTTGGGACTGGATGAAGCGTCGTCTCACGCGGTCTGCACGTCCAGCACGAACGCTGGTCCAACTGAGGCGCCAGGTGGAAATGGCATGGCAAGCCGTTCCACAGGACTACATCCAGCATCTCTACGATCGTCTCCATGGGAGAATAGCAGCCTGCATTGCTGCGAAAGGTGGATATACACTGTACTAGTGCCGACATTGTGCATGCTCTGTTGCCTGTGTCTATGTGCCTGTGGTTCTGTCAGTGTGATCATGTGATGTATCTGACCCCAGGAATGTGTCAATAAAGTTTCCCCTTCCTGGGACAATGAATTCACGGTGTTCTTATTTCAATTTCCAGGAGTGTAAGTAGTGTTGAACAGTGAAGTACTGAAGAGGTGGTGTTCTTGTATGGGTGATTTTTCGTGGTTGGTGTTTGGTCCCCTTATTGCGCATACGAAGACACTATAAGGGGAAGGATATGAGTACATTTTACAGCTTTGTGTACTGCATACAATAGAGGAACAGTTCGAAGACTATATGCATCAGAATGTCGATGTGCCCTGTCATAAACCAGTATCTTTGAAGCAATGGTTTGTGGACAATAACAGTCCCGAAATTGATTGGACTGCTCGGAGACCCTACATGAACCCAATGGAAAGACCTTCGGGTTGCGTTATAACGTCGACTTGGCTCCAGATCCCAGTGTCCAGCATCACTACCTTCTCTGGGTTCTTCTCTTTAGGAGGAATGGGCTGTCATCCCTCCACAGGTGTTTAACATCATATTGAGAGCGTCCCCAGCAGAGCTGAAGTCATCATAAAGGCAAATGCGGACACGCTTCATATTAATGTCCACTAGTAGGGTCTGAACTGAGAGGGTTGTAGTGGAAGTCGACACTTAAGACTGCCCTGGAGTACTCGAAGACACTGCTGTCGTATTGCTGCTGATCTACGTCCGCCAGTAGAGAAGTCGCCTGCTGTAGTTGTAGCAGCTGACGGTTATCGCGTGTACCTACCGTCTCCGATACCGCTGTCCGTTAAATGCGCTATCCGCTACTGTTCCCTACACTCAACTTATTTTGACTCTGATCCCCACGCAAATTGTTTTTTACGTGATACATTAGGACCTATATCGATAGCATGTGTTAATTGTGAAAATTACTGCGTAATTTGACTATTTCCAGAAACCCACTTGCGGAAAAAAATCCGATCTCACACTGTGTCTTGTAAGAAATTCACTCGAGAGGAATCCCTACTGGTTTTGCAAAGGTTTTACACTTCTCATAGTACGCTGAATAACAAAGAACAAAGTTATTACCACTTTGTAGGACCCAAATCCCGGTCGAGCCCCCAGTTGTGGGCTTTGTTAAATAATAAAATGGATTGATGGTGGTGTTGGCCCTCAACTACGTACCCACAGACTCAGAGATGAAATATTAAAAGTTCTGGCTGATTTCGTTGTCTATGGGCTGGGATACGTAGTTGCCGCATTATAAGCCAAATACTGCTGAGTCTACGGTATACAGCATGAATAGACATAAGAATCGAATGGTCAAAGGTTTATATCACTCGGCAATTGCGAATTTCGAACGTAATATAGACATTTATAAATGAAAGATTGCAATTAAATAAAATCTGAAGGTATTATTTTAACGACTTTAAATGATGATTACGATAGTAGAAGTGCTTTTGAGAATGCGGTATATTTCTACAAAACACTTATTCGTGCCGATTATGCAGCAATTAAATAAAATATAAGTTGAATAGCAGGGAAACAATAGATTCCTACTTCACGTAATTAGTTACGAACAACAACATAACTAGCGAGATATTCACTTCTGAACGCATACTGCGTCTTCACTGCAGAAGCCGTGGTTTCACAAAGTGTTTGGCACTCCCGGCATAGACATGTACTTCATCAACACAAAGCAACGTCCTCGTCACAGCGTCAACACTGAATTCCCAGCCACGCGATCGCGCTGGACCCCACTTGCTTCGGCCAACGTCCGGCACCACGTGGCCGGCCTGCCGGGTGGCCCGTGCCCGCTGAGCAGCCCGTGTGGCCACGACAACTCCCAACTTACAAGGGGAGGCCGCCAATTGTGAAATTCAGATTCGATTCATACTGCGCATAATAAAAGCTCAAGGCCATAGGTGTAATGTGGCAAAGCACCGAGATGCACTTCTCAGCCGTTGTCGAGAAAATCGACAGTTAAAAGAAACCGTTGCGGTGAAATACTCTCTACGGTTAGTAGTTTTCTACAGCGTCGTGGCGCAGCGGTAAGCGCTCGGGTTCGTAATCCGAAAGTCGCCGGATCGAATCTCGCGCCATGCAATTTTTTTGATTATTAGTTTTTTGTAATTCAAATATATATATATATATATATATATATATATATATATATATATATATACAAAAACTATTAATGAATTGCTTATGCACGTTGGTGAAGGCGGATGGCTCTCCAATTGTACCGCCCCCATTTTTCCGTTTTTTTAACAGGGTGTACCAAAACTCTCCCGTCAGCACTGATTTTCGACGATATAATAAGTTGTGCTAGGCACCGCATCTACCTTCTTTCGAAGTTAGCAGGCAACTACGCTGTTATGCGGCGGCTCGTTTCGGCCCATTCAACATCTGTCCTTCAAGTGTAACGAGCGAGTAACGGAGTTTATATTTCATACCTGCCACAGCGAATTAGTGTTCGTGGGGTCTCATTTTAAATTGGAACGTTTGACTTACGTTATACGTATTCGTTTCGGAATATCGTTTCTACGTCTTCCGTTAACTATACGTGGTTAACATTATCAAGACAATTAATAAACATTTGTGAAATACAACTTTGTTTGCGGAAAACATAATGATGTTCGAAGTTGCCAGTTTTTCCACGACAAACGACTTTCAACAACTTATTATATGCATAATTGTTGCAACTGATTGCCGGGATATATATATATATATATATATATATATATACATCTGAATTACAAAAAACAAATACTAAAAAAAAAGTTGAATGGCGCGAGATTCGATCCGGCGATTTTCTGATTTCAAACCCGAGCGCTTACCACTGCGCCACGACGCTGTGGAAAATTATTAACCGTATAGAGTATTTCACCGCAACTCTTTCTTTTAACTGTCGATTTTCTCGACAACGGCTGAGAAGTGCATCTTGGTGCTTTGCCACATTACACATCTGGCCATGAGCTTTTATTATGCGCAGTATGAATCGAATCTGAATTTCACAATTGGCGGCCTCCCCTTGTTAGATTATTTGCAGGGCGCCACAATTCGCCCGTTACTTCACAAGGTGTCCGGATACTTTTGATCAGAGAGTGTACTTTGCATCGGATTCATTACGATAAGCATGTTATAAGTTACAAGTATTATACACTGAGGTGAGAAAAGTCATGGGGTACCTCCTAATATCGTGTCGGACTACGTTCTGCCTGGCGTAGTGCAGCAGCTCGACGTGGCGTGGATTCAACAAGTCGCTGGAAGTCCCCTTCAGAATATATAGAGCATTGCTCCCACTATAGCCGAAAGTGTTGCCGGTACAGGACGTTCTGCGCGAGCTGACCCCTCGATTATGTCCGATAAATTGTGTCCCTGTGACATGACATCGTTATTTGGTAACAGGACGTCCAGGAATGGCCGCAGATAGTTACCAATTAACCAAACACAACCATTTCCAGTCAACGATCAGTTCAGTTGTACCAGACGACCGAGTCAATTCCATGTAAACACAGCCCACCTTAATACTGTAGCTACCACTAGTTTGCACAGTGCCTTGGGTCCGTGGCTTCGTGGGGTCTGCGCCGCACTCTAACCCTACGATCAGCTCTTGAAACGTCCCCTTACAAGGGAACCTCCCCATCGCACCCCCCTCAGATTTAGTTATAAGTTGGCACAGTGGATAGGCCTTGAAAACCTGAACACACATCAATCGAGAAAGCAGGAAGAAGTTGTGTGGAACTATGAAAAAATGAGCAAAATATATAAACTGAGTAGTCCATGTGCAAGATACGCAACATCAAGGATAAGGCAAACACAGGAGCGTCGTGGTCCAGTGGTTAGTGTGAGTAGCTGCGGAACGAGAGGTCGTTGGTTCAAGTCTTCCATCGAGTGAAAAGTTTAATTTTTTATTTTCAGTTTATGTGACAAACTATTATGTTTTCATCAGTGTTTTGGGAATGATTATCACATCCACAAGAAAACCTAAATCGGGCAAGGTAGAAGAATCTTTTAACCCATTGGCCAAGTGTACAAGTTGGGTCGGTCGACAACAAATTCCTGTCATGTGACACACATGCCGTCACCAGTGTCGTATACAATATATCAGACGTATTTTTCTGTGGAGGAATGCGATAAAATGTTTTCGGTTCCCATTGTAGAGGCACGTCCTTTCGTCTACTAATCGCACGGTTTTGCGGTGCGGTCGTAAAACACAGACACTAAACTTATTACAGTGAACAGAGACGTCAATGAACGAACGGACAGATCACAACTTTGCGAAAATAAAGAAATAAAATTTTTCACTCGAGGGAAGACATGAACCGAGGTCCTCTCGTTCCGAAGCTGCTCACGCTAACCACCAGACCACGATGCTACTGTTCCAACGCTCTCCTTGATGTTGCTTATCTTGCACATGGACTACTCTTTTCGTATATCTTGCTTATTTTTTCATAGTTCCACACAACTTCTTCCTGTGTTCTCGATTGATGTGTGTTCAGTTTTTCAAGGCCTATCCACTGTGCCAACTTGTAACTAAATCTGAGGAGGGTGCGATGGGGACGTTCCCTTGTTAGAACTATTATACAAGACTGTCCTTAAACTGACACACAATATTTTTAGCGCAACGCAATCTGACTTTCAACAATCCCTACAAAAGAATGGCCCTGACTAACATTAACCTATACCTTTCACAAACCACTTACCTCACAAAAATCTTCGTTACTCGAACTACTGCAATACAGCGAACGCCACTACTGCCAGCTAAATAAAAGATTCACACTACGGAAGGCACTAACTACTGATAGGCATAGTTAGCAAATGAAAGATTTTAATAGAGAACAAACAATGTATTTACCTTAATAGTCATAATATATATAGCAGTTCATGACATCCAGTCTTACAAATTTCAAAACTCCGCCATGTCTCTCCCTACATCCACCACTGCTGGCGGCTCACCTCCAACTGCGCAACGCTACGGGCTGTTAACATCCAGCTGCCCAACACTACAATGGCAGACAACAATGAAAACTGGCCACAGACTGCACACAGCACAGCCAGTGATTTTCATACAGAGCGCTACGTAACGTTGCCGATATGAAAACATAAACAGCCTACTTACACTCTTACCAACTGAAGTCGGGACTCATCTGACAAGGCCACGGTTTTCCAGTTCTCTAGGGTCCAACCGACATGGCCACGAAGCCAGGAGAGGCGCTGCAGGCGATGTTCGTGCGGTTAGCAAAGGCACTCGCGTCAGTCGTCTATCGACATATCCCATTAACGGCAGATTTCGCCGCACTGTCCTGACGGATACATTCGTCGTACGTGCAACAATGATTTCTGTAGTCATTTCACGCAGTGTTGCTCGTCTATTAGCACTGACTGTGTAGACGCCGCTGCTCTCGGTCGTTGAGAGAAAGCCGTCGGCCACTGCTTTGTCCGCAGTGAGAAGTAAAATGTGGTATTCATGGCACACTACGGATCTCGGAATATTGAATTCTCTAACGGTTTCTGAAATGGAATGTTCTTTGCATCTAGCTCCAACTACCATTCCACGTCGTTCAGAGTCTGTTAATCTCCGCCGTCTGCCATAATCGCTTCGGAAACCTTTTCACGTGAATCACCTGAGTAGAAATGGCAGCTGTCAATGCACTGCCTTTTTATACCTTGTGTACGTGATACTACAGCCACCTGCAAATGTGCATATCGTGGTCACACTATTGTTCTTGTTGTGGTCTTCAGTCCAGAAACTGGTTTGATGCAGCTCTCCATGCTACTCTATCCTGTGCAAGCTTCTTCATCTCCCAGTACCTACTGCAAGCTACATTCTTCTGAATCTGTTTAGTGTATCCATCTCTTGGTCTCCCTCTATGATTTTTACCCCCCACGCTGCCCTCCAATACTAAATTGGTGATACCTTGATGCCTCAGAACATGCCCTACCAACCGATCCCTTCTTCTAGTCAGGTTGTGTCACAAATTTATCTTCTCGCCAATTCTATTCAATACATCCTCATTAGTTATGTGATCTACCCATCTAACCTTCAGCATTCTTCTGTAGCACCACATTTCGAAAGCTTCTATCCTCTTCTTGTCTAAACTATCGTCCACGTTTCACTTCCATACATGGCTACACTCCATACAAATACTTTAAGAAACGACTTCCTGACACTTAAATCAATACTCGATGTTAACAAATTTCTCTTCTTTAGAAATGCTTTCCTTGCCATTGCCAGTCTACATTTTACATCCTCTCTGGTTCGAATAGAAGCTTTCGAAATGTGGTGCTACAGAAGAATGCTGGAGATTAGACGCATAGATCATATAACTAATGAGGAGGTATTGAATAGGATTGGGGAGAAGAGAAGTTTGTGGCACAACTTGACTAGAAGAAGGAATCGGTTGGTAGGGCATGTTCTGAGGCATCAAGGGATCACCAATTTGGTATTGGAGGGCAACGTGGAGGGTAAAAATCGTAGAGGGAGACCAAGAGATGAATACACTAAACAGATACAGAAGGATGTAGGTTGCAGTAGGTACTGGGACATGAAGAAGCTTGCACAGGATAGAGTAGCATGGAGAGCTGCATCAAACCAGTCTCAGGACTGAAGACCACAACAACAACAACTGGTTCGACCATCATTTTGCTCCCCAAATAGCAAAACTCATTTACTACTTTAAGCGTCTCATTTCCTAATCTAATTCCCTCAGCATCATCTGATTTAATACGACTAAATTCAATTATCCTGTTTTGCTTTTGTTGATGTTCATCTTATATGCTCCTTTCAAGACACTGTCCATTGCGTTCAGCTGCTCTTCCAGGTCCTTTGCTGTCTCTGACAGAATTACACTGTCATTGGCGAACCTTAAAGTTTTTATACCATTATAAAATATATAATAATAACTATGGTGCGAGAAGATGAAGATTGTATTCAATTCCATCGCTACTATTTGCTGTCCCCCTAAAAACTAGAAAATAAAAAATGGCTCTCTTTTGGGCTCCATTTACTTTTTACAACAGTTGCAACAAACACATCGTGTTACGAAATACAGACGCCCGTCCCGTGTTTTCGGAATGTTATTAGCCTTTCACGTCTGTCCCCACGTGTTACCATGATCTCGGCAGCAGAATTGAGTGCACTGTACAATTATCTCGAATGAAGGGCGAAGCGCTCAGAATAACGCTACCGAGCACAAAAAGTAATTTAACGAAATATCAATTTATTAACGGGAGGGGTAAGCGTTGCTTTCAAAACTTCATTCAGACAACGAGAGGCTGTATGCTCCACGAGGCGTGAGAGAGGAAATGGAAAGCGCTTCCGCTGGCCACAGGAAATAATTTTGCGGCGAGTAATTAGCATGGCTGCAGCCAGACAGTGCGGCACCGAAACTCGGCGTCCCTTACGACGACACAACACACTTAGCGACTCCTACAGCTACTTAAGAGTTTGGGGCCAAGCAGTAGACATCTAATTGTTAAGCCTAGTTTGCCAGTATTAGTGATATAGTCTGCCATTTCAGAGTATAACGTTTCGCTAGCGAGCAGTTTTTTCTGGAGAAATGCATCATACTGGTGTGGTAACGCGGGTGTAGTTTCGCGTAGCCACAGGCAATAGCGCCGGGTATTTTGTTCATTTTTGTCATTTTATTCCAACTATTTAGACTTGGATTATGAAGTTTTACTGGTACAGGCCCTAGCAGAGCTTGGTCATTCCCATAGGTAGTCATGCACCAGCGTGTTGCAGTGGAGAATTCCGCAGTGAAGGCAGCTAGTCTTTGTGGGAGAAGCTGTTGCTTATAGTAATGAGACTGCAGAATCCGACTACAGTTTCAGCGCCAGAATGGAATACTTTAGTAAGAAATATAAAACAAAATGCGCAACAAAATGGTTCAAATGGCTCTGAGCACTATGGGACTTAACAGCTGTGGTCATCAGTCCCCTAGAACTTAGAACTACTTAAACCTAACTAACCTAAGGACATCACACACATCCATGCGCGAGGCAGGATTCGAACCTGCGACCGTAGCAGTCGCACGGTTCCGGACTGCGCGCCTAGAACCGCGAGACCACCGCGGCCGGCGCAAAATGCGCAACAGCCAGATGTATAGACTGAGGGATAAACCTCTTTATAAATTACCAGCATTAATTCTGTTTCTAATTACATGAAAAGCAAAAGTTTTGCGAAACTGTTACATTACTGACACATTGCACTAAGCGATATTGTTCAATTTTCTGCCATTCAAAAATGGTTCAAATGGCTCTGAGCACTATGGGACTCAACTGCTGAGGTCATTAGTCCCCTAGAACGTAGAATTAGTTAAACCTAACTAACCTAAGGACATCACAAACATCCATGCCCGAGGCAGGATTCGAACCTGCGACCGTAGCGGTCTTGCGGTTCCAGACTGCAGCGCCTTTAACCACACGGCCACTTCGGCCGGCTTTCTGCCATTATTTGACGGTTATTTTATTGGGAGTACTGAATATGTTGGCTTGCGAGGTACGTTTTGCATTCTTTTTGCAGTGGAAAGGTTCACCCGCAGTGTGGTCTCAGTGTCCTGTCGTTGGCGGAAGGAAGTCAGTGAATCTCTTTAGGAGAGGGAAGCCTACCCAGGAAGACTGGCAGTTTACGCACAAGTGCGGCTGCGGGCTATTTCGTATTTTGTAGGTAGAGCCGACGTCTGGCCTATCAGAGGCCAGGGGCTCTGTGCTGCCACTGACACACCTAAAAAATAATTTAATATGACATTTTTGCCTTTTCTGCATGTTCATCAAAAGTAGAGATGCCACGCAGCTATCTAGCCAGCATGAGAAAGTTGGTCGCTTTCACTCGAAAGTTTTGGTCACTAGACCGAATTGAGTTGCCACGTGACCATACTGCGGCATGAAGAGGCCAACCGAATGGGGAGGTACTGCCCTACGCCAGTACCAACGTTGTGTTTCTTAATGTGTGTTTTGCACTCCAGTACTGGGAAGTTTCTGCAGTGTTCTCCTGATTGTTCAAGAAATAAGCGATTTCGTCCACTTTGGCAGTAGCATGTAGAGATTTTTGGAAGAAGATAGTTAAGGAGGGAGGAGTAAGTTTCCTGGCATTTGTGTTCCGGTCGCCGTGTGATTGGTCTCCCAGATGTCATCTGATGGGCTCACGCATTGCTGATAATCTGCAGTAACGTGAGCTGTACTCTGAGCTACTCGTTGCTTACTTGTTCTGCCAGGCAACTTGGCTTCCTCATTTGATTACAATTTGCGAATTTATTCTTATTATGGTTGTGAGCTGCGCAGGTTAAAACACCTTACTGCCCTCTCCCAAGCAGTCTTCCATGTAATTAGTATCTACCTTCAGCGTTAGCGTCATTTTGAGTGAATTCAATTCAGAGTTGTAGAAAAATTTGCTCTCTGTTAATTACTTGCGTATTGTATGAAATAAGAAAAAATTATACTCAGACTTCTTTTAAATTTCAAGATCCTTTAAGCTCTCCTACAGCATTCCAATGGCGACATACTAATAATAAATATATTCGGTTGCTCTCTTAAGCTTCTTGTTTCCTCTCTGATGGTGATGGCGTTGAGCGCAGTGGCCAAATCCAACGACATTCTCTTATAATTCAGTGTTGGTAGTGGGCATTACACTCACGCGTCTTGTTTGATTGTAAGTCTGTTTTCTGACTAGGGAGAGCTATGTCGATTTCCCCTAGGATTATAAGTTTCCTTTGTGTTGTTTTATGTCTATTTGGCTAGCTGTCTTGCGTTATTGAGATATAATAAGCAAAAAAAAATTTGTTGCAGCACCACAGGGTAATGCGGGTCTAGGGTTAACTGCCCTCGAAGACAGTTTAAACTTTCAAGACCATTGCCGCTTGATGGCTGTCGAAAATTTAATACTAAAAAATAGTGGTCTAAGTAGTCAGTCTGTGTTCAAGTTTGGTCTGAAACAAATTACATGTCTCAACGAACCATTGACCTTTCTAAATTAGAGTGACTTGCGTGCCTCCACGATACAGACAGCCACACTGTGTGTGCAGTCACGTCGGAGCGATACTCGTGGTTCCGGAGACGGAGCTGTAGAATTGACAGTAGTTACAACGGCAACACTCTGAATGACTGACTGATCTTGTCTTGCATCAAGAGCCAACACGATCGTGCTGAAAGCGGGAGGAAACTACAGCCATCACATGTTCCGAGTGCCAAATCTCAAATTTGTCAGGAGAATCAAAAAATAATGCATCTCTGTTTGCACATAACTTATTTGCATCCAAAATGTTGAGGTTTTCTGATACCAAAGAATTATGCTGCTCACTTCATCACTGCAAAAAATAATGTGTATCCACAGGACATGTGGCCTGTGATTGCATAAGTGTCATAATGATCTCTCCATTGGAAAAAGATTCAAGTATAGTCCCTCATTCGGATCTCCACGAGGAGACTGCCAAGGGGGAGGGGACCATGAGAAAAAACTGAATAACCATCGAAATATAACGTTCTACGAGTAGGGCCGTGGAACGTCAGAAGCTTATAGATACGGCAATGAGGAATAGCTCAGTAGGCGGTGTAGTTGAAGAGGAATGGACGTCTCTAGAAAGGGCAATCACAGAAGTTCAAATGGTTCAAATGACTCTGAGCACTATGGGACTTAACATCTATGGTCATCAGTCCCCTAGAATTTAAAACTACTTAAACCTAACTAACCTAAGGACAGCACACAACACCCAGTCATCACGAGGCAGAGAAAATCCCTGACCCCGCCGGGAATCGAACCCGGGAAATCACAGAAGTTGGAAAGAAAAAAACACAAATATAAAGAATGTAACTGCGGAGAAGCCATGGGTGATAAAAGAAGTATTCCAGGTGACCAATAAAAGAATGAAGTACAAAAATGTTCAGTGAAATTCAGGAATACAGAAATACGCTGAGGAATGAAATAAATAGGAAGTGCAATGGGAATTCACTGTCAAATACAGAGGAGAGGGCAGTTAGACGGAAAGAGTAGACTGAAGACCTCTACGAGTGGGAAAATTTGTCTGATGTGATAAAAGAAGAAACAGGAGTCGATTTAAAAGAGATAGGGCATCTAGTATCAGAATCATAATTTAAAAGAACTTTAGAAAACTTAAAATCACATAAGGCAGAAGGGATGGATAATATTCCATCAGAGTTTCTAAAATCATTGGGAGAAGTAGCAAAAAACAACTATTGGTGTGTTGAACGTATGAGTCTGGCGATGTACCGTCTGACTTTCAAAAAAATACCATTCGAAGACTCCAACAGCTGTCAAGTGCGAGAATTATCGCACAATCAGCTTAACAGCTCATGCATCAAAGTTACTTACATCAGGAGTGATGGTCACGAAGGACATGAAGTTAAGGACTTCTACTAGTTAGGTAGCAAAATAATGAATGGCGGAAGGAGCAAGGAGGTCATCAAATGCAGACTAGCCCAGAAAAAAGATCATTCCTGGCCGAGAGAAGTTTACTAGTATGAAACATAGGCCTTAATCTGAGGAAGAAAATTTCTGAGACTGTCCGTTTGGAGCACGGCATTGTGCGGGAGTGAAACATGGATTGTGGGGAAACCAGGAAAGAAGAGAATCGAAGCATTTGAGCTGTGGCGCTACAGACGTATGTTGAAAAGTAGGTGGACTGATAAGAGCAGGAATGAGGAGGTTCTGCGCAGAATCGGAGAGAGAAGGAATGTGTGGAAAACACTGACAAGAGGAAGGGACAGAAAGATAGGGCATCTGTTAAGAGATCAAGGAATAACTTCCGTGTTGCTAGAGGGAGCTGTAGAAGGTACAAACTGTAGAGGAAGACAGAGGTTGGAATACATCCAGTAAATAAATGAGAACGTAGGTTGCAAGTGCTACTCTAAGATGAAGAGATTGGCACAAGAGAGGAAGTCGTGGCGGGTCGCATTAAACCAGTTAGAAGACTGATGACTCAAAAAAGAAAAAGGTATTGGATTAAGGAATGATTTCATAACTTTAGCTACCTCAACAACATCGTAGAAATCATGCGTAATAAAGGCCTCGTTTAACTTATTTCTATCTTTGTAATTGCAGAATCTCTGTCGCAGCTTAAAAAGTTGCGCCTACTGACCGAAAACTTGTGTGTCGCCTCTTCCTCTCGTACCAGGGTTACCAGAAACATCATTAAAAACTAAACGGGGCGAGACCTTGACACTTGACGCTTTGAACTGCAGAGAGAAGCACTGCCTGGCACAAACGCCATGCTTTAATCAGTAATGAATCTTTGACTTATTTTCTTCATGATTTGGCACTTGGAACAAGTAACAGAGTACCCAGAACACACTAGCACTGAAAATACATTTTGTGAAGAAATGGCACTTGTGACGTATGACACACTTCCACTCTTCATATTTCTTGGGAACGTACAGCTCTGCTGTATGGAGTACAATAACAACAAAAAGTGAGCTTGTAATACAGGGCTATTACAAATGATTGAAGCGATTTCATAAGTTCACTGTAGCTCCATTCATTGACATGTGGTCACGACACACTACAGATGCATAGAAAAACTCATAAGGTTTTGTTCGGCTGAAGACGCACTTCAGGTTTCTGACGCCAGAGCGCTCGAGAGCGCAGTGAGACAAAATGGCGACAGGAGCCGAGAAAGCGTATGTCGTGCTTGAAATGCACTCACATCAGTCAGTCATAACAGTGCAACGACACTCCAGGACGAAGTTCAACAAAGATCCACCAACTGCTAACTCCATTCGGCGATGGTATGCGCAGTTTAAAGCTTCTGGATGCCTCTGTAAGGGGAAATCAATGGGTCGGCCTGCAGTGAGCGAAGAAAAGTTTCACGCGTAGCCTGCGGAAGTCAACGAATAAAGCAAGCAGGGAGCTAAATGTACCACAGGATGGTGCTCCACCGCACTTCCATCATGATCTTCGGCATTTCTTAAACAGGAGATTGGAAAACCGATGGATTGGTCGTGGTGGAGATCATGATCAGCAATTCATGTCATGGCCTCCACGCTCTCCCGACCTAACCCCATGCAATTTCTTTCTGTGGGGTTATGTGAAAGATTCAGTGTTTAAACCACCTCTACCAAGAAACGTGCCAGAACTGCGAGCTCGCATCAACGATGCTTTCGAACTTTTTGATGGGGACATGCTGCGCCGAGTGTGGGAGGAACTTGATTATCGGCTTGATGTCTACCGAATCACTAAAGGGGCACATATAGAACATTTGTGAAAGCCTAAAAAAACTTTTTGAGTTTTTGTATGTGTGTGCAAAGCATTGTGAAAATATCTCAAATAATAAAGTTATTGTAGAGCTGTGAAATCGCTTCAATCATTTGTAATAACCCTGTATAACTTCGATTTTTTGAGCAGTTTGACCAGTCGGTACTTGAGATAAAGAGTATAAACTTTGGAATCGCGCCACGTCACGAGTTATTTTTGTATATGTACATTGAGGTGGAGAGGGGAAGAAAGGAAAGAAAAGGAAAGGAAAGGAAAGGAAAAGGGAGGGATACTGCCGTCAGCTGCATTGGGACATTACCCGGAATCAGTGGTGACGAGTGAAAACGCGTACCAGGCCGAGATGTCCTGCTTACTAAGCAGGTGCGGTAACCAAGGCGCCATCCTGGACAGTGTTTTCTCAACTGTATGGACTACCTCGGCACGCCTCAAGGCCGATCTACACCCCCATCGAGCGCCACCTATCGGCAGTCACTGTCCATTTCCTCCATAGTCGCTCTTCCGAGATTCCCACAGGAGGTCGGACGGATTTGTGCAATCGCACTGAAGAAGGTGGATTCATTGCCGAGCAAGGTCTATCTGCGTAACGTCCCAATGCAGCTGACAGCAGTGATCCCTCACCTTTCCTTTCCTTTCTTCCCCTCTCCACTTTCAGTTTACATATAATGTATAACAGCTGTGGATTCTGCGTGGTGTCTGCTCTTTCGCGCATGTCCGAAAGAACAGACACCACACATTCATATTACTTTTATATCTGAGGTAATGATCAGTGTAGGCAAAGGAATGAGAGTTCAGTCGAGTTTTGTGATCCAGGAGTACAGTACATTTGATTTCTCACATAAATAACAAACAACAGGATCCCCTTTTCATATTCAAAGAGCCAATCATTCATTTTCAGCCAACAAGCTGTGGAGACCCACGGATCCACGGTCTCTACATATGCAGGATGCGAAGCTCGGAGTGCTTCATTTTGATCCGGTGTCTCAGTATTGTCAGTGATAACATTTACTGTCAGGATTAATACAATGCAAAGTAGCTTCTCTGTGGCAGAGCAGCAGGCGTGACTGGGAGTTACTGACCTGCCCCATCCAGCAGACGCAGACACGGCTCGGCGTGGTCAGGGACTGCGCTCTCGGCAGAGGTGGCATCAAGCAGGATGAACACCCAGTTAGTCAGTTACTTAGCTAGTTATTTACATGTCCCACAGTTAGTCTGTATGATTGTCTTATCGAAATGATGTGGAACGAATCAATTTACAGGGTATGTATATGTGATTACAGTCAATTTAATTAAAAAAATCGCTCTGAGCACTATGCGACTTAACTTCTGAGGTCATCAGTCCCCTAGAACTTAGAACTACTTAAACCTAACTAACCTAAGGACATCACACACATCCATGCCCGAGGCAGGATTCGAACCTGGGACCGTAGCGGTCGCGCGGTTCCAGACTCTAGCGCCTAGAACCGCCCGGCCACTCGGGCCGGCATTTAATTAACACATTACTTTTTAGACTTACTCATGCAACTACACTTAAAAGCTAGCTTTCCACACAGGTTACCAGTAAATTCATCCATAGAACTGAAGGGGTTGTCTACGAGAAATGAGTTTAGGTTAGATATAAAATTTCCTTTGCTACCTCTCAGACATTTTATGTTATCAATAAAAGATTTTTGTTGGAGCATACGGAACTCCTTTCTGAGCCACTGACAGCTTTAATAATCGGTAATAAATGTCGTTTTTAGTGTCCCGTATCGCAGTCGATCACAACGGAATCTTTATAGGATCGTCTGTTCCGTCCGACTGCTTACAAACCTTTTCTCTCAGGAACGGATAGACGTATCCAGTTGAAATTTATGTCACATATTAGGATATACGGTCCCCTGGCGATGAAAAATGGTGAGGATTCTAAGCCAGTGTAGTCAAAGGATACGGGCATTTATGTCACGTATTTTGATATTCGCAAACTCACTCATCAGAACATACAGGATACTTCCTATTGGTCTAGAACCATGCAATTTGGCAAGAAGGTTTCACATTACATTAAAGGAAAAAAATCAGAAAATTGTTAATTTGTAATTAAATCACATGAAAATTTTTTTTCTCGTTTGTCATCAGTCTGTCTCTCTATCCGCCCCTCTGTTACGACTAATTTTTCTCGGGAATGGGTAGACGTATGAAGTTGAAATTTACGAGGGTTCGAACTTTAATAATGACAACTATTTATTTACAACTCGCACAAAATACAGCGTGTTTCAAAGTTTTACTGACCCTCAAGGTAGTCACCAGAATTGTGTATAACCCGTTGCCAGCGATGTGGAAGTCGTTGGATACTCTTAGCAGTGCCAGTTGTGTTGACAATTCGTGCGGCGCGGTCTATTGCCCGACAAATTTGTTGCACTTCTGAACCGAACGCCGTGTGTTTCCTTCAGTTTAGAAATCGTGTTGAACTCACGAGGGCTACGTCAGGGGAGTGCACTAGGGGGTATAGCACTTATTAGCCCCATCAGTCAAACAAATCAGTAACATTAAAACTGTGTGCCCGACCGAGACTCGAACTCGGGACCTTTGCCTTTCGCGGGCAAGTGCTCTACCAACTGAGCTACCGAAGCACGACTCACGCCCGGTACTCACAGCTTTACTCCTGCCAGTACCTCGTCTCCTACCTTCCATACTTTACAGAAGCTCTTCTGCGAACCTTGCAGAATTAGCACTCCTGAAAGGAAGGATACTTCGGAGACATGGCTTAGCCACAGCCTGGGTGATGTTTCCAGAATGAGATTTTCACTCTGCAGCGGAGTGTGCGCTGATATGAAACTTCCTGGCAGATTAAAACTGTGTGCCCGACCGAGACTCGAACTCGGGACCTTTGTCTTTGGCGGGCAAGTGCTCGGGTAGAGCTTCTGAAAAGTTTGGAAGGTAGGAGACGAGGTACTGGCAGAAGTAAAGCTGTGAGTACCGGGCGTGAGTCCCCAACAGAGTATACAGGTGAGGGGGCAGGGTTGTTTTGAGTACTGATGCCTTAGCTCCCCAGCTTGTTCCGGAGAGTTTGTGTAATATATTGTCTCTGGTTCTCATTTTTAAAGCTGTTTCAGTTAGGTGTTTTCTATATGTTAGCGAACGATCCAAGGTCACACCGAGATATTTTGGGAATGGGTTATATAACAGCAACTGATTTCTAAAGGAAATAGTGAGCATGCTTATTACTCAGATGGAAGGTGGAGGATTCAGTTTTATTTTTGTTTACTTTGAGTCGCAGTCCATTAAAAAATTCATCTAGAATTCGCAGATCCTGAGTGAGAGTCATTTCTGAAGTTGTAAAATCGTTAGTCTGCGTCACCAAGGCTATGTCATCAGCAAAGATAAATGTTCTTACTTTCGTTTCTGGCAAGTCAGCGACATATAAATTGAAAAGTAGGGGGGCCAATACTGATCCTTGTGGTAGTCCGTCATTTAAATTGTATACCTTGCTTACTTGACCTTTTAGGTGAACTTGGAATTTCCTGTTGGACAGGATGTCATTGAGTAGTTGTGCAATTCTTTTGCATGGAATTATTCTTAAGAACTTAAGGAGCATGCCTTTCCGCCACACTGTATCATATGCTGATGTTAGGTCAATAAACACGGCCATTGTTTTCTTCAGGTCTTCGAAGCCCTTCTCTATGTATGTTGCCAACGCTAGCACTTGATCGCTACAACTGCGGTCTCGTCTGAAGCCAGCCTGTTCTACAGGAATGTGTTTCAGGATAGTTGGTGTAATTCTATTATAGAGTACTCTCTCCAGCAGTTTATAGCAGACACTTAGAAGTGCAATGGGTCTATAGTCTTCAGGATTGTTACCAGATTTTGACGGTTTCAGGATGGCAATTATTTTAGTTTTCTTAAAAAGATTTGGCAGTCTTCCTGTTGCGAGAATTTCATTAAACAGTGCAGTTAGCCATTGCACTGCACCTTGGCCAGCATGTTTAAGGAACTCCGGGTATATACCATCACAACCAGCCACTTTACCAGATTTTAGAGTATCTAGGGCTGAAACAACTTCGGCTGCAGAGATTTTCTGTGCAAATTCGGAAGGCTGTGGTTGAGACATTTTAGACTTTAGCTCATGTTTTATTTCTTTGGCTTTCTGTTTTTTGTTGTTGCTTGGTGTTCTTGTTATATTAACAATCCTGGCTGCTATTTTGTTAGGATTTATTTTGTCTGATAAGATATTAACTTTCGTGGCACTGCCAAGCTTTCTTAATAAATTCCAAGCTTTCTTACTCGAGTGTTGGAAAGACATGTTTTCAGTTAGTTCCATCCATTTCTTTTGCCTAGCTGAATCTAGGGCCGAAATCAATTCATCTGCTACCTTGGTGTCTCGAGTCGTTTTAAATTCGTCATACAATTCTTGACATCTAAGGCTCCATCCAGGAATGTAGTTCTCTCTGTAGCTTCTTGGAATATGTTTTCTGGCAATGGAATGAATTAGTCTAACAAAGCGGTCGTAGTGCCTAACTTTAGGTGGAATAAACTGAATAATATGATCAACCTCTTCAGAGAATTTTTCCCACTTGGCTATTTGGAAGTTCCATCGTGGCTTTGGTATAGACTTCACAACTGGGATTTCGAGTCCAATTTTCACCAGTACAGGTCGGTGTAGGCTTCTAGGGAAATCACTGAGCACCTTCCTGCTGCTCTGCAAGGGTAATCCTTTGTTGTTAGTGGTATCGAAACAGAGATCGGGAGTGTAGTCCTGAGGCCATCTAGCTGAGCGGAATGTCCCTTTGTCCTTCCCGTCAAATAGTAAGAAAAGGCGTTCCATTTCAGCCCATTCTGATACTTTCTCACCATCTTCATTCGTGGTTCTGTAGCCCCATTGTGTGTTATGGCTGTTGAAGTCTCCAATTACTATTCCTGGATGTGGAATATTTTGAGCAGCTTCATTTACCCATGGTTGTGCTGGGGGCTTATAGATGTTCACAATCTCTGTGTTGGCGACTTTCAGCCTGATGGTATGGATGTTATTTTCCGTTTTTGTTTGGACATCTGTTACCTCTTCAACATCATTCTTGATATATGTTGCAGATCCGTAACTTGCATGGTATGTCGCAGCAGCTGACGTGTAGCCCGGGAGCTTACACCTGGAATGAAGTTGGGTTTCGTCTGAGCAGTGGGTTTCCTGTATTAGAACAATGTCCACCTTGTTTTCAATCAATATTTGAGTGAGATACACACTTTTTGCTCTGCTTGTTCCCTCTATGTTTAGCTGTAAGAGCCGGAGGGTATTCCCTAAGTCCTTTGTCAGGTAGTTCTTGGCAGAACTGTTTTGCTTCATTGCTATGTATCCTCTAACAGCTGTGATATCCTAAGGTAATTTGCAACCACCAGAGGTCCAGCAGCCTGTTTCTGTAGACTATTTAGCCGTAACTTAGTTACGTTGGCCGGGGTACACCACTTGGAGGCTAGTCTACTTTGTACCCCGGTTTGGCAGTGCAAGTAAAGGAAAAGAATTCGAAAATAGTTCATTTGCAGTTATATCACATGAAACAATTTCTTGTTATTTTTTATCGCACTTCGAACTTGAAATGAAAACATTCTCGAGAATCTTGGCATCCTTGGGATAGATATCTTGCCAGTATACCTGGCAAAAGTCGTCGAAATCCTCAATTGCCAGGATGGGTGAACTGTCTGTTTACATAATTAAGTTTGTACGGAACCCTCAGATTGCGAGACCTTACTGTTCTTCTTAAATTGTGATGGACTGTTTATGATGAATTTCGGTAGCGAATATATGTATTGTGACGGCACAGTTAAAATGCCTAACTCCACGAAGATGTACCTACATGACTGCTCGCTTCTTTCTAAGTGTTGAATTACCCAAAAAAATTATTCCACAAGACGTTATTGAGTGGAAATATGAAAAACATATCAGTAGGTTAAAGTAGCTGAATTTAATTATTTAAGAAGCTCAGAGTTCTGCAGGCACTGCCCGTGGAGCCGGGATGCTAATTGCTTGGAGAAATTTTCCGCCAAGGCACTCTTGCTGTCGTCATAGTTTGCCCCTCGAACGGCATCCAACAGCTCCGCCCAGTGTGATGGTAGCTCTGTATGTCCTGGACTCCCCACAAGAGACGACCAAGACACTGACAGGGAGCAGCTAGAATGTGCCTTCCCTGGAAGCTGTAAGGTCGACAGCCTACGGATCAGCCACGATTAAACCCCAGTGGGTCGTTGGTCGAAGTCTTCACAGCAGTGGCAGCAAGGATGGCAGCAACAGCAATCCACGGCATTGGAGGGCATCAGGCTGGCGAGCTGGTGTCTCGTAGCTGATGTCATCAGATCTACAACTGGTGACACATCACGAAACAGCTTTCACATGGACTCACTGAACTTACAAGGCTGTCATACCGCCTACTCCTATACTTCAGAAAGCCACGTATTAATACTCGCTAGCTCGTGCCTATGGCGTTATTGAGGCCGTGGTGATGAGCGAATGTGGCCGGTTTTCTAGGCTTGTCAGCGCTCTCTATCGCACTATGGAGTCCCAACTGTCGTTTTCAGATCTCCAGCTTAGCTCTTTCTGCAACTTCTGGGTGTCGTGGAGACGCACTTGTGTGAGCGTGTTATGCTGTCTTACTTCACTCTGCGGCGCTCTCAGAATTGCGTTATAGTGTGGTCATTCTGCTGTGCTCGCGTTCTGCATTCTGTACTCGAGAATTGTGTGGCAATTCACCAGGTGTGAGGCTCGCTATTTCTAGCATTTGCTTTCGTTGCTTGTTTGCATTCCAGTTGAGACACTGCTTTCAAACCTGTCTTTACCTTTATCTGTGCTTGCTGGGGAAAATTAAAAAAAAAAATTAAGTTCACTCAGAATGGTGTTCTGTGCTGCAACAAGTGCTAGATTTCTAAGCGACAAAGAGTAACAAACTGAGTGCCTGGGCAATCTATCCTCACGGGATACATAAGGATGGTTCTCTTTATTAGGAATGGTAATACAAAGTAATATCTCCTTGTACAAGAATATATTTAGTTAAGACACCAGAGATTTTGCACCAAACATTTAACTTATCATCTGCATTAATCCTCCTGCGATTCCTTGTGTAGAGAGAAAATGGCTTGTCTGTTGTAACAACACATGTTCCATAACCCCTGTTAGGTACAACTCCGACTGCAAAAGTGTGATAAGAAATAATAATCCTCCTGCGATTCCTTGTGTAGAGAGAAAATGGCTTGTCTGTTGTAACAACACATGTTCCATAATCCCTGTTAGGTACAACTCCGACTGCAAAAGTGCGATAAGAAATAATATATCTCTCATTGTAGGCCTCCAATCCTTGAAGAGGTTTGTCAGTACCTCTCACAATAGCAATTGTTAACCATGAATTACCACTAACTACTTCTGTTGTAGTACAAGAAAATTGAATCTTGCAACCAACAAAAGTAATAGGTCCTTGTAGTAACTCCTGTTGACCAATCTCATTTGGTGTAACTGAAAAAGTATCCACTGTCTTGTAAACTGGAAGTCTGCTCCTCCTCATGTATCTTCTGCGTCGGTACGGCATGGCTATTGTTGTGTGCGTTCACCGTATGCCGCTGTGTAAGGCGGGTGACCTTGAGCGGGACTTAGCCGCAGAACGAGGCTGTGGCGCTCGATTCAAATGGGCTGGGCAACACGCTCCCTAGTATTACTAGGAGCGCGTTGCTGGAAAATTCCCATCCTGTTGCGCAACGGCGCTGATAACTGGCGCGGTGATGTCTTATCAGTGGCGTCATCCGGTACTGAGGCAGCTGCAGGCTCATTCGACTCGAGGCAGCCGCAGCGAGCAGACAGCCTTGCCGTACCGACGCAGAAGATACAGGAGGAGGAGCAGACTTCCAGTTAGTGGTAATTCATGGTTAACAATTGCTATTGTGAGAGGTACTGACAAAACCAGACCGATGCCAACTCAGGATTTAGTGTGAATGAGTACCCATGCAGAGAGCAACTCCTTGCTTAGCTCATGTGCCAGAGCAGTTTAGCAGTGGCCTCATTTCATCGTACAGATAAAGAGGTAGGGCATATACACTCATGCTCAAAAATTAATTATAATGCTGATACATGGTGAAACAACGCTCTGGTGGGCGGTTTGCGGGTTTAAATCACCTCGGGGTATGACCATGCGGTGCATTTAACCTGCGGTCGTCGCACGGTGGTGTTGGCAGCAGTCCACATACGCAGAGGTGTGTTGGTGTACGTCAGAGTACGGTGCAGCGGCGTTATCAGACGTGCTTATGGTGACTATGTGTTGAAAATGGCTCAAAGAACACATATTGATGACGTTATGAGGGGTAGAATACTAGGGCGACTGGAGGCTGGTCAAACACAGCAGGTTGTAGCATGGGCCCTCCGTGTGCCACAAAGTGTGATCTCAAGATTATGGCAACGATTCCAGCAGACAGGAAACGTGTCCAGGCACTACAGTATTGGACGTCCACAGTGTACAACACCACAAGAAGACCGATATCTCACCATCACTGCCCGCAGACGGCCAAGGAGTACTGCAGGTAGCCTTGCTCGGGACCTTACCACAGCCACTGGAACAGTTGTCTCTAGACACACAGTCTACAGCCGACTGAACAGACATGGTTTATTCGCCCGGAGACCTGAAAGGTGAATTCACTGACCCCTAGACACAGTAGAGCTTGTAAAGTCTGGTGTCAAGGACGCAGTACACAGTCATTGGAACAGTGGTCCCAGGTTATGTTAATGGACGAGTCCAGGTATAGTGTGAACAGTGATTCTCGCCGGGTTTTCATCTGGCGTGAACCAGGAACTAGATACCAAGCCTGCCGGTGTGGCCGTGCGGTTAAAGGCGCTTCAGTCTGGAACCGCGTGACCGCTACGGTCGCAGGTTCGAATCTTGCCTCTGGCATGGATGTGTGTGATGTCCTTAGGTTTAATTAGTTCTAAGTTCTAGGTGACTGATGACCTCAAAAGTTAAGTCGCATAGTGCTCAGAGCCATTTGAACCATTTGAGCCAGATACCAACCCCTTAATGTCCTTGAAAGGGACATGTATGGAGGTCGTGGTTTGATGGTGTGGGGTGGGATTGTGATTGGTGCACGTACACCCCTGCATGTCTTTGACAGAGGAACTGTAATAGGTCAGGTGTACCGGGACGTCATTTTGCACCTGTATGTCCGCCTTTTCAGGGGTACAGAGGGTCCCACCTTCCTCCTGATGGATGATAACACACGGCCCCTCCGGGCTGCCACCGTGGAGGAGTACCTTGAAACAGAAGATATCAGGCGAATGGAGTGGCCTGCCTGTTCTCCAGACCTAAACCCCATCGAGCACGTCTGGGATGCTCTCGGTCGACGTATCGCTGCACGTCTTCAAACCCCTACGATACTTCAGGAGCTCCAACAGGCACTGGTGCAAGAATGGAAGGCTATACTCCAGCAGCTGCTCGATCACCTGATCCAGAGTTTGCCAACCCGTTGTGCAGCCTGTGTACGTGTGCATGGTGATCATATCCCATACTGAAGTCGGGGTACATGCGCAGGAAACAGTGGCGTTTTGTAGCACTTGTGTTTCTGGACTGTTTTCTCAACTTATCACCAATATCGTGGACTTACAGATCTGTGTCGTGTGTATTCCCTATGTGCCTACGCTACTAGCGCCAGTTTTGTGTAGTGCCACGTTGTGTGGCACCACATTCTGCAATTATCCTTAATTTATGAGCATGAGTGTATAGGGCCAATCATGGAGATATCTCGCACCATGTCACTTGGCTATACCATTGATGTTCTTTGATGTGACAAAGCACCTCAGTGCACTACAACCAGAACTCCTGGACCAGACGTTTGGACACTCCATCTCCTATACAACAGAGGGACTGTACATTTCAGTCGCTTTCAAGAATTTTATCAGGACGTGCACTGGGTAGCTAGGACTTGGGCTGCAGATAAGCAGGCTACATGTTGAACATCTAACAATTCGTGCTGGCATGATGCTTCGATCTAGCGTATTTATTCTCTGCCGTGGCCAATTCACTATTGCAAACGACACTGGTATCTCACTGGCAGGGTCCTGGGTTTGAAACAAGTATCCAATTCAAGACTGATTAATGCGGTCTTACTTAATGCAATACACTAGCTCACAAGTTCCTGTACTCGCTATGATGTGTGGCCACTGAAAATTGACATACATTTTTCGAAGTGACAGCGCACTCAGGACGTAGATGAAGACTTTTTATTTACATATACATCTACATCTGCATCTATACTTCGCAAGCCACCTTACGGTGTATCGCTAAACTTTCCCTTTTTCCTGTTAGAGTTCCGAATAGCTCGTGGAGAGAACGTTTACTGAGTAAGCCTCCTTGTGAATTTGCATATTTCTAATTTTATTTTCATGGTCTTTTGCGAGATATACATAGGAGGAAGCAATATGTTGGTTGTCTCTTGTAGGAACAAACGCTCTTGGAAAGCCTTTCTTGCACCGTCGATTTTCTTCCATTTTTGTTTTGTGGTACAATTTTTTTAATCTTTGTTCGTCCTTAGAGAATCTAAAATATTAAATCGTAAGCATCACCCTGGGAGTAGACTTTAGGCTTGTTCTGAGTGGGGCGAGTGTTGCCTGCAAAGAATTTCGTTAGTGTATGCTTAAACATGTTAACACTGAAAGTCTCAGAATGATCAAGTCAATATGTTACACAAAATATATCCTCTTAAGAAAAGAATAAGTGGCGATGAACAATAAAATTACAAAGCTAATAATCGATCAGAATATGCAAATGTATGTCACAATTAAAAGTTACAAGTCTCAGCTTGATCAAAGCCCTATTTTTGGTAACATCGGCGTTCGTACAAAAATTTGAAGCCGCTAAATATTAGACTCTAGAAGCTGAAAACTACTTTTTAGGCTCAGTTTGATGTAAAAACATTAAATGTCTGACACCAATAAGCTACCTCCATTAGTTTTCAAGTATTTACTAAAAACCAAATTTTGAACGAAAATGCCCTTATTCTTGGTAGATTAGGTATCATTTGTATTTGTAATAGAAAGTTGTAATTATAGCACTCGATTACATTCGTGCAATAATACAGCTGTACCAAGCTTCAAGACTGCATTGTAAAAACAAGGATTACAAGGAATCTTAAAGAAGCAGTTCAAAGGTCATTTTCTATTGTCGTTTCCATTCTAAAAATTCTAGCCCACAAAGTTTAAATGCTGTCGAGCTAAAACTTTTTCAGTGACTAAAGCTAACGTGTCTCCATTCATGTCAACATTAAGAAGACTGTAAAGTGTTAAACTACAGAGGAGGATTGCTTAGATTTAACGGAAGTAACTATTTGTGTGCCGCCCATGATGTTGACAAAACCGCGTGGCAAGTGGTGAGACTATTTTCCACCTTTAAGTCGAGCAATTAACTTTTAGAGACCATTTTACTTCCCGTAGAAGTCGCCTCTGAACTGTTAAAAGTGCTGTTTCCTATAGGTATATTATTATTATTATTAGGGATATTATGATATTCTGTGCATGAGAACTTTTACAGAATATATCAATCAGTTAAAATTCCAAACTTTTGCTTATACTCATAGTTCCTGACCCTGCTGAGTAAATAGCAAGTAGAAACATTTTCTTTCAGTGAGCACAAAGAGTAATGTAGAACTGCAGACTGGAAATTATGGTCGGTATGCTCTTTATCGCTTTCTGGCTGAGCGCAATAATAATTTTCAGGATCTTGTAAATGGCAAAGTTAAGTGTAAAGCACGTACATACAATTTAAGTGTCTTCTCATAACGACATAACAAAGTATCGATCATTTGATTACTACCTGCCGCTCCTCATCAGTTTTGAAGTTGTGGATTCCACTACAGTTTAAATATTCCATATTTCATCGAAACCTTAGTCCAGCAAGTTTGACACAATGTGGAAAGTTTTCCATAATTTCAGTCGTATAAGATTTCTGGTGTGATATAAATTCTTAGAAATGTAGTTACTTCTTATGATAAAAAAATTAACAAATTATGTACTTCTTCAGTTTATGTGTTGTTTTCATTATGTAATGATTTTGATAATCACTTATATCGATTTTGTTGCGAGCATGTTGCAGGTGCAGAGAGTACGCGCTTGGCCCAAGTGCGTGAGCGGTGGACTTTTTAAGCAGCACGAATCGCTGATCTGTGGTCGCTCTGCCATTTTCGTTTCACTCGACCTCCAAAATGCCTACGACTGTGTATGGTATCCCAGTCTCCTCTTTAAACTCCAAACCTACTCCGTGCCTATCAATTTTGTCCACCTGGTCGCTTCCTTCCCCTCATGCGATCCTTCCTATGTCACCCTTCACAATACCAACTCCTGTATCTTTTATCCCTCTGCTGGTGTCCACCAGGGCTCCGTCCTCTCCCCTCTCCTTTATCTCCTGTGCACCGCAGATATGCCCAAGCCCCGCCCCCAACCTGTCTCCCTCCTCAAATATGCTGATGACACTGTCTTCCTGGCTCTCTATCCAACCCTTCAACGGTCCCAACACACCCTCCAAACCCATCTTGACCAGTTCACTGTTTGATGCAATCAGTGGTCCCTTAATATCAACCCATCCAAAACCTAGGCAATCAGCATAGGCCTTACCACCCGCTCCTTCTGCTCTATGATTTCTACCTCACCATTTATGGTTGTCCCATCCAGCTCACCCCCACCCTGAGATCCCTTGGCCTCACACTCGACCATTAGCTCACCTGGACCTCTCTTCTCCTGACCATCCAGCAGAAAGCCCATTCCTGCCATTACCTTTGGAAACTCCTGTCTGGCTGGACACAGGGATTGCATCCTTCTACCATCCTCCACACATACAAATCCCTCATACGTCCTATCCTCTGTTATGCCAGCATTGCCTGGATCTCTGCCCTTCCCCACTTTTATAAGGCCCTCCAAATCCTAGAATGCCATGTACACTGCCTTGCTTCCATATCCACCTTCCAACCCCCACACGACTCCTGTATGACCTCATCCCCTTCCCCCACCTCCTCCTTTTCCTCCAACATATCTGCATCCTTTACATTGTCCTCAGACTTGATCCCCCCACCCACTGGTATTTCCTTCCTCTCCACCCCCCTGCCCATTGCCATACCTCTATCCCTCCCTCTCCCCACCTCCACACACTCCATCTCCTTCATTATGGCAATTTGCAGCACCTCCCACTTTGATGTGACATCTACCCTTCCTACCAACTAGCCTGATGTTGTTCACCTTCCCCTCCCCAAGCCCACCCCCATGTTTCCTCTTCCCTTCTTCCCCCAGAGTGGTTTTCCTCCTTCCCCCTTGAGTCTCTGCACCCCCTCCTCAGCTGTTTCCCTCCCCCATTCTTCCCTCCCCCCACCCCTTCGGCGCCCCCTCCCACCCACCTCCCTCTCCCACCCCCTTAGCACCGCCCATCCCCCCTTTCTTCTCTTTTCCCTCGTCATGTATCCCTGGCAGATCCTCTAAGTTTGTCATCTTCAGTGTGCTATGTCAGTGTTGTGTTTGATGCTGTTCTCCAATGATGTCAAGAGCTGTGATATAATCATGTGCTGGACCTGTGTTGCTGTCTGTAATTGTTCTGTGTTATGCTGCCTGTCGCAGCTTTTATGCTCCGTTCATACTTTGCCTTGTGTTCTTTTAATTGTCACAGTGTGTGATTTTTTGTGTACACTACTTTTTTAAGGTTTTTATCTCCATAATGTTCCTCCTTTTTATATCTATGTACCGCCATATTTTCTCCTTTGTGTTCTTTTAAATGTCTTCTATTGTACCACACAAGCGGCTCGTAGTAAAATTGCGTGCTATGGAATATCGTCTCAGTTATGTGACTGGATTTGCGATTTCCTGTCTGAGAGGTCACTGTTCGTAGTAATCGACGGAAAGTCATCGAGTAAATCAGAAGTGATTTCAGGTGTTCCCCAAGGTAGTGTTATAGGCTCTTTGCTGTTCCTTATCTATATAAACGATTTGGGAGACAATCTGAGCAGCCGTCTTCCGTTGTTTGCAGATGACGCTGTCGTTTATCGACTAATAAAGTCATCAGAAGATCAAAACAAACTAAAAAACGATTTAGAAAAAATATCTGAATGGTGCAAGAAGTGGCAGTTGACCCTAAACAACGAAAAGTGTGAGGTCATCCACATGAGTGCTAAAAGGAATTCGTTAAACTTCGGTTACACGATAAATCAGTCTAATCTAAAAGCCGTAAATTCAACTAAATACCAAGGTATTACAATTATGAACAACTTAAATTGGAAAGAACACATAGGAAATGCTGTGGGGAAGGCTAACCAAAGGATGCGTTTTATTGGCAGGACACTTAGAAAATGTGACAGACCTACTAAGGAGAGTGCCTACACTACACTTGCCCATCCTCTTTTAGAATACTGCTGCGCGGTGTGGGATCCTTACCAGGTAGGACTGACGGAGTACATCGAAAGAGTTCAAAGAAAGGGAGCAGCTTTTGTACTATCGCGAAATATGGGAGAGAGTGTCACAGGAAGATACAAGATTTGGGCTGGAAATGATTAAAAGAAAGGTGTTTTCGTTGCGATGGAATCTTCTCACGAAATTCCAATCACCAGCTTTCTTCTCCGAATGCGAAAATATTTTGTTGACACCGACCTCCATAGGGCGGAACGATCACCACGATAAAATAAGCGAAATCGGAGCTCGTACGGAAGTTATAGGTGTTCATTCTTTCCGCGCGCTATACTTAAATGTGATTTACAGAGTATCCATGTAGATGTAGATGTAATGTCTTTCGGCTGAAGAGCAACGCCTATGCTGTTGCCAACACGCCCCAGATGGAGGATTGAAGTACAATTGTAAGTAGGCTGTTTATGTTTTCTTATTGGCAACGTTACGTAGCGCTCTGTATGAAAATCACTGGCTGTGCTGTGTGCAGTCTGTGGCTAGTTTTCATTGTTGTCTGCCATTGTAGTGTTGGGCAGCTGGATGTTAACAGCGCGTAGCGTTGCGCAGTTGGAGGTGAGCCGCCAGCAGTGGTGGATGTGGGGAGAGAAATGGCGGAGTTTTGAAATTTGTAAGACTGGATGTCATGAACTGCTATATATATTATGACCTTTGAACACTATTAAGGTAAATACATTGTTTCTTCTCTGTCAAAATCTTTCATTTGCTAACTATGCCTATCAGTAGTTAGTGCCTTCCGTAGTTTGAATCTTTTATTTAGCTGACAGTAGTGGCGCTCGCTGTATTGCAGTAGCTTGAGTAACGAAGATTTTTGTGAGGTAAGTGATTTGTGAAAGGTATAGGTTAATGTTAGTCAGGGCCATTCTTTTGTAGGGATTTCTGAAAGTCAGATTGCGTTGCGCTAAAAAAATGTTGTGTGTCAGTTTCAGCACAGTCTTGTATAATTGTTCAAAGGGGACGTTTCATATGTCGACGCTTAGCCGAGGATACCTCACTGGAATCTTCTGATTTTTCTTGTAGTGTGTGTAATTAGTGTAGCTTTTGTTTATTGCTAGCGCGTAATTGTAGAGAGAATCTCCTTTGTAGTGGCAGTCTTTCATTGTTGTACAGTAAAACAGTTGTGGCATGCATGTACATTTGCACCAAGTATTTTGCAGCTGCACTTGCAATTAACTACATATTATTTTCAGTGCTATGTTAATGTGTTTTCTTATTTTGCTCTTCAAATTGTGCTTTTCTGTGTTATCGTGTGAAATATTGTGACAATAATGGCGTGTGAAAAACGTAATACTAGGCTCCAAAGTAAACTGAGAAATGACAGTGAAGACGAAAGCAGTGTGTTAGCGCCACCGAGTAATGAATTAACTAATGTTTAAAGTAGTAATTTGGTAATTGTGCATAGGGAAATGGAGCGGGCGGCAAACAATGGTGTAGACAGTGAAACAGGTAGTGAACAGGGATGCATTATCGATCGATCGGTCGGCAACAGCTCGCCTCAGGAATCCGAAATGACAGAACACAATACTGCAAATATTGTAGACTTAGGTTTTGGGTTCTAACCGTTTTCTCAAATGAGTCAAGACACATTTTCTGCTTGTCAAAATGTGAATGTTGCCGGTGAAAATGCACTGCAAAAAAGCATAGACAAACAGATTCCAGACACTAATACATTATTATTGCAATTAATGCAACAAATGGAACAAAATCAGAGACAAATGGGACAAAATCTTCAAAAGTTAGACACAATGGAACAAAATCTTCAAAAGTTAGACACAATGGAACAACACCAGAGACAAACACAGCAACAGTTAGACACAATGGAACAAAATCTTCAAAAGTTAGACACAGTGGAACAAAATCTTCAAAAGTTAGACACCACACTTGAACAAACACGTGAAGATTTAACTACTGAGTTACATAACATTGAATCGAAATGTCAAAAAGTCTGTAATGACGTAAAAACACAAATTTGTGAGCATTTTCAACCTGTTTTTTCGCGGCATGAAAATGCATTACAGAATCACGAAGCAGCCATAAAAGAACTGCAAACCATTGTTCATGAAAATCATGAGACCTTGTGGGCTAAAATTGACTCAGTTGCATCTAACAATTCGGTTACGCAACTTGGAAAAACTCAAGAAAACTTGAAGGACACAGTAGATTCGATTTCAACACAAATGGACACTCTGAAACTTGGTTCAGAAAAATACACTGAGGAAATGTGTTCACTATCGGAGAAAGTAGCCGAACTTTCGGATCAGGTCACTAACTTATCTACAAAGGTAGATGATGATCTGAATGACACAAGACCTGTAGCCTTCACTGACACAGAAGAGTATGAACAAATTAGAAAATTCAAACAAAATCAAAATCAAATCAATACACAGTACAAAAGAGAAATCCGAGAAGTACAAGATCAGTTGCCGCAGGTAATACAAGAATTACATATTTCAGAGGACACTCGCGCTCCAGTACGGGAAGAGGGACATAGAAATACGGAACAACCACAAAATAATAACACAGGACATTTCGGAAATTATGAAAGAAATTGGCAAGGCGCATTGGATTTTGAGATGGAACCGCCGACACGACGTAACAATGACCGATATGCTACTCGCCGACATGATGATTTTGACTATAAGCTGTTCATTACTACACGTAAATTCAAAACGTTTAAGAATTCTGCCAACGACATTCATCCACAAGCGTGGCTCCATCAATTCTCTCATTGTTTTCCTCTCAACTGGTCATTGGAGCACAGGTTAGAATTTATGTGTGGTTACTTGGAGAATGAACCAGCTGTAAGAATGCGATCGGTCATTCACGATTGTCACAGTGAAGGAGAATTTTATCATGCCTTCCTCTCAGCGTATTGGTCTCAAGCTACACAAGACCGAGTAAAACATAGCATCAAGATGATGAAACACTTTGAACAATCTGAATTTTCCAGTCTTGTCAAATATTTTGAAGACATGTTGCACAAGAATCAGTACCTGTCAAACCCATACAGCCCCTCAGAACTCATCCGCATTTGCTTAATCAAATTACCTGAACATTTGCGACATATTATTTTGGCAGGACGTTGCAAAGACGACATTGAAGCTTTTCAGTGGCTCTTACAAGAACTGGAAATTGACACTGACAATTGCGGAACGCGAAAACAGGAGCACAACAATTACAGGTCACATCTGTCACAATTCCGCAATGACAGAAATAATACACGACAAGGCTATTCTTACAACACAAATCGTGACCAAAACAGACACCACCCATATGACAACCGTTGGCAGAGTAGTAATAATTACAGGGAAAGATCACCTCTCCGCGGTAGTGACTATCACAGAGACAATCATAGATACAGACAATATAGGAACCAAAATAATTATTATCAAGGGAGACAGAATGACTTCAGACACAACAGTCCACGACGCAGTTACGATTCTGGGAGAAATTCTCCACCACATGACCGACAAACAAGAAACTATGTAAACTACTGACAAAATGACAGACCTGAATTCCATCAGAACTGGCGAGCTTCAAACAGGGCAGGGCCGTTTCGTCAAGGTGAATTTGTAGAAGTTCGGTCTCCTAATCCCAATAACGGCGCGCGTCAACAAAGAAACAGACGAGTCGATGACTCGCACCGCAGGCAGCCACCTGCGCCGGCTGGCTCAGGGAAAAATAGCATACACGCTAACCTTGAGAAAAATATTAGCATTCCTTACCGACGTATACAACATGATAATTGCATTCAAATCAAACTGTGAGTACTATGAAGAGTAAAGGATAGCACCACACTTCACATGTAAAACCGTTTATCTAAAGATAATCTGTTTTTTAACTTAGTCTTTGCTATAAAATTTTTCACTTTACATTACTAGTATCCTTTGTCAGACTTAAGAAACTGTTAACATGCAACAATGTTTTAAGTTAAATATCCAGTCAGGAACCAAGAGAACTTATTGAAACATAAATTACGAATGCATTGTTATAGTGAACAGACGACACAGTGTTGTATTTGTACATTCTTGCTTGTTAGTTGCACGATACATAACGACTATAAGGCTCACATACTTAGAAAATTTACCAGTACTGCTAATGAGATTTTAATGCAACATTTTGGTTTACTTGAAATTTGGTGTATCATGAGGTAAGTACATTGACTTCTGCAGAACTTAGCTTTCGGAGGACAATAACTACGACACTTCCACAGAGATTATCTTACAACAAGACGCACAGTTTAGCGCTACAGTACACGTATTTGAGTGATTAATTTTATACTTAAAACATTTATTTTTAAAGATATTTGAAGTACAATGATACAAAGGTTTTCCGTAATACATTTCATTCCATTGTTGTAATCTGTAACACCTGAGAGTATAATTACATTAACCCTCAGGGGGGTACACGCTTACTTTGTGTACCATGTGTCTGGCAAGCACAAGGAGCCCTAGCTAATATGGTATTTGCTTGTACAACTTTACACATTGGTACCATACTTCTCTAATACACAAATTACACAGCTATCTGATCATTTAACTGAGAGATAAACATTTTTTTATTACATCAGTGACAAATGTTTACATAATTACACCGTTGGATAACTTCACACTTACGAAATTGTATGTTTTTTGTACTTTGTGAACTGTTCATATTTTTTCATAACCATTGTGATACTATGAGAGCTTAGAATGATGTATTTGGTATGGGATCATAATTTTTAAAGTACGTTTGAGGTAGATGACATTATTGAAATGAGCAGAGAATTTTTTTTAGGTTTTGAAATTATTGGAGGAAGCTACGACGATTTTGAGAGTTGACTGAGGTGTTATGATGTTATTATTATGATGACGATGTGTATTATGCTGCTGGGGTATGTTTATGATTAATAGGCTGATACTATATGGGTTATTTGATTATGCTACATATCTGTTATGATGAAATATTGAAGAAGTGTCGACAAATATGTATATGTGTAATAAGGTAAGGAATAATGAGTAGTGGTTAGGGACGCTGATTTGTGAAAAAGGTTGTTGGAAACCAAGAATCGTACTTTAAGAGTTATGAAATGTATGTAAATGCGTGAATATATCACAATGCCGACGAAAATTTTTTGGACACTGTTATATCAATAGCATTTTGTTTCTACAGATTTGTAACGCAAATTCTTGACCTGTGAAATATTTTTATATGAGACTGTCACTGTAGCGGAAACTGCTGTCGTAAATATTTCAGTAAGAAAGTTAAGTGACCACCTTCACGTAATGCGTCGTGGGCACCCAGCTCCGTGACAGACGCCTGGAAAAAAGCCATTAGTGTGTGTCTTTCAGAGGCACAGGTGAAAAGAAAAGAGGCCATTATCCTCGCTATTGACATTCCTTTGTCGAAAGCATCGTAAATACGACACCCTCAAATTTGAAAACATGATCACACTGTAGAGTTCTTAATTTATGATATTTACTGAAATGAAATGATGAGAAACATTTTGTGTCTATTGTCTTGCTAGTTGAAAGATTGTTTACTGCATTATGAAATACCATATGGCTAGTGAATGACGTTTCATGTCTTGCTTTGCCTATTTTGTTTAATATCTCGTTCCTAGCTGTACTGCAGCATTGGTTAAAATAAAATTTTATAGATGTACTAATATAGATATTTTATGCCTACAGAACCAGTAAATAATTTTATGATCTATTAAAAAAACGAAGGAGCATAAAAAGACATTTCCCTTCATAGGAATTGCATACGGAATTTTCTTTTCAACTACTTGGTAATTTTTTTGGTAGAATAACTTCTTGTGTTGCACCACTTTAATTACATAGACATTAAGATGTGAATATACATTTCATTTGTCTGCATTGTTGTCTTTAGTGTAATATTTTTTCTGCTTCAGCTTTGTCATGTTCAGACATAAGTTATTGCATTTGCTGCTGCTGTTTGCCAGGCATAGTGCTACTAAATTTCACTTTGTATTACTCTGTTAATCTAGTTTTACTACTGATTTATTTTTATTGTTTGCAGCACATTGCCTTATATTAGTTGTAATATTGCATTTGCTTTGCTAATTTATGCTGCTTGCTTTGCCATTTGTATTTTTTATCATTGCTGTTTGTGTTAATTGTTTTGTGCTGCTGCATTGCCTCATTCCTTTGTTTAGCATCTGAGCTCAGTAGATTTAAGTTAGCTTAAGATGGGATAGGCTATATGATAGAACGAGTTATGATGAATTGGAAGAAATGGATTGAGAAGCTATAAGAAAATGGTTTGGTCAAAAAAGTATTTTGAAAGAGGATATGAGCAAAATAGTAGGGTTTAGGGACAACAAGTTTAGGTAGGATTTTCTCGGAAATAAATGATGAGGTAAGATAATGGAAAATAAATAATGAGGTAAGAAATGTGTGAACATATAAATACAGAAAGCATGCTTGGATAGAACTTTTTTGGTGGAAACAAATGTTGAAATAAGAGGAAAGATATATGGAATGAAGTTTTGGGGTGGACTGCAGTACCAAATGTCACACTGAAAACAAACCCTGTCCTGTATTTTTGTGTTATTACACTATGTGAATTTGTGTTTTTCCTGTCTTAATGTGTTTAGCTAATAAGAGTTATGTTGTAGAATTTTTCTGATAATATGTTATTTTCTTTGTAAAGATGTTTAGACATTATTTATTCTGTTCTGTTTTAATGCTCATATGTGATGTTGATGTTTCAAAAGTTATTCTGATCTTTATGTATGTACTTATGTCATAATTCTTGTAACACTGATGTGCATGTTTATTTCTGTTCTTTTGTAAAGCCCCTATTACTACAAATGTTATCTGTATTGTTATGTTCTTTAATGATGTATTTTGTACCTTTGTTATTGTATTCTTATGTTATAAAATTGTAATTGACACCAGTTCATCAAATTAAGTAACTTGTAAGTTACATTTCACTGCACACATTTCTGTTGGTCATAGTATATGGAAAATATGTGAGAAGTAGGGACTGTTAGTGTTCGCATGTGTGTTAATAATTCAGCAAGGGACTGGATAACAGTATTGCTGGTTCTAAGGACAATTCCAAAAACTTTGGGAGTGCACAAGTGGTGGTTATGGACTTGCTATATTCTCCACAAGACTCTTCGATGGTGATTGTGCACCTGCACAGTCGCAATAGATGGCTGCTGGCCGTCTCTACAAGGACTACAGTGGGTCTGCACCTTTCATGACCCACCAATAACATTATTTCTACAAGGACTGCAGTGGGTCTGCACCTTTGATGACCCACCAATACCATTATTTCTACAAGGACTGCAGTGGGTCTGCACTTCTGGTGGCGCACCAATACCATACTCTCTACCAGGACTACAGTGGCTCTACTCTGTGATGACCTACCTACCAATATTCTTCAAAACTTTGACTGATTCTGCGGTGGGTTTGCTCTGTTGTGGCCCATTACCTGTCTGCATGTCAAGAGTCAGCACTGTCTTTTCGTTGGAAGGACAACACTACTTCTTCAAGACTACATGGAAATCCACTACTTCCATGTGCATTTTCTTCTACTGCTCAGACTTTGAGAAAAACACTGCTATTTTACTGTGATGAACGATCAGGACTGTCTTTATGGACTGTGAGGAAATTTTAGCTTTTGACCAACATTGTATCAATAAGTGTGTGCATTTGATTTCTTTGTTGTTGTAATTATGAAAATTTTTTTCAAATCTGTATTGGCCAGTGCCCAAAAAATTTGTAAAATTTTTTGTGGGGAGCATGGGGGCTATGTAAGTAGGCTGTTTGTGTTTTCTTATTGGCATCGTTACGTAGCGCTCTGTATGAAAATCACTGGCTGTGCTGTGTGCAGTCTGTGGCTAGTTTTCATTGTTGTCTGCCATTGTAGTGTTGGGCAGCTGGATGTTAACAGTGCGTAGCGTTGCGCAGTTGGAGGTGAGCCGCCAGCAGTGGTGGATGTGGGGAGAGAAATGGCGCGGTTTTGAAATTTGTAAGACTGGATGTCATGAACTGCTATATATATTATGACCTTTGAACACTATTAAGGTAAATACATTGTTTCTTCTCTATCAAAATCTTTCATTTGCTAACTATGCGTATCAGTAGTTAGTGCCTTCCGTAGTTTGAATCTTTTATTTAGCTGACAGTAGTGGCGCTCGCTGTATTGCAGTAGCTTGAGTAACGAAGATTTTTGTGAGGTAAGTGATTTGTGAAAGGTATAGGTTAATGTTAGTCAGGGCCATTCTTTTGTAGGGATTTCTGAAAGTCAGATTGCGTTGCGCTGAAAAAAACATTGTGTGTCAGTTTTAGCACAGTCTTGTATAATTGTTCAAAGGGGACGTTTCACAATAAAGAAACAGAAAAAGCGGAGCTGTGGTCTCTCTTGGAGATATTGGGGCGCAGGAGAGAGGGCACTCGGTGGAAATGTTACTGCCTGGCGGAGGTACAACGCGAACAGCTGCGACCAAGTTGGTGTTTGAACTTCCCTTCCTGGTGAGCGGACGGGTAGCGTTTAAATTGTGTCGTGTTTTGACTGTTAAATTGTCGGGCCATTTGATAGAATTATCTGATGCCCATGTTCGTCTGCTGAGGAGGTGAACCTGGTTCTTTACCGTTCGTGGAGGAGAAGATTAACGTTTAGCATACCGTTGATAACGAGGACACTAGAGACGGAGCACAAGCTCGGGTTAGAAAGGGAAGGAGAACGAAATCGGCCGTGCCCTCTGAAAGGAGCGATTCCGGCATTTGGCTGAAGCCAGGGGCGGCCAAGATTTCGGCTCGCGGGCTGTGCGTCGACATGAGTGCCAAAGTGCTCAGCTTCGCTTCGCATTATTTCCTCCACCACCACGCCATGCTGTCTGAGCAAGAGGAGGTGGATGAGAGGAAAAGTGAGAACGCGCTCCATTTAAACGAAAATGCAGTCGCACTGCATACTACTTGGTTTTATGTTTCACATTTGTCAACAACATAGGTCACAAGTAAAAGAAATTTTAAGTATCGTTTAATTATTTTTGGAGCACTGAAGACATAATATAAATTTTATCTGGTACAAACGGTCTGCATACGAACAGACGCGAAGTTTCACAGAATTTTTCACTTAAGTTGCCACGTAATGGTGACTTTTACTTTCTTAAGCGAGAGGTCTTTCACAAAAATATGTCGATCGAAATATTGCAGCATTTTTTCAAACTAATTATGGAGACTTGGGAACTTTAGTTGAGGAAAGCAATGTAGACGTCCTGGACAGTTTTAACGGATAAAGATTTGTTTTTAAAACTGGAATTACCTCACATCAGTTAATTACATCAGCTCATGCACAGGCGTGCTTTCAACTGAAACGGGAAAAGGACTCGATAACAACACGGAAACAGGTGTTAGATTGACAGTGTCCTTAAAATCTTTATAAAAGTATCCTTGTCATTCTTTCAAGGCTATAACGAATTGTTCAAACGTCGCGTTTCTTTAACGCCAGTGAACTTACGGAAGTAGACTTTCTTTGTCAGAATGTGTCCCTTCTACAATGAGATTTTCTTTTTACATGCATCCTCATCAAATCAGAAAGAAGCTACCTCGTAATGTCTTACAGTGGGCAGCGCGCAGTCAAGTCCACATAAAATGCGAAGTCTTCAATCCAATCCGGATGTTCTAATTTTCGTTCCTGCACTCCTTTTTTCTTCATAAATTCAACATAGCGAGTTTTAAATCGAAAAATCGGTCCAGGCATGCCCCTTGACTCCATCAGCGTACTTTTGCAGTATTATGTGAAGTCTCCATACTCTTTGTTCAATGCCATTGAAAACGGTTGCAACTGGCAATGGAATAATGCACACGACCTCAGAAATTTTACTATTCGTACCACCAATTTCTTCACGTGCTCCAAGCCTGCAAATTTAGGACAAAGTATTTTTTTATGTATAGAATAAAGAATTCTGTCTGCCGAACATTTTAATTTTTTGTTCTTTCATTGTCTATAAGATACTGTAATATCGTTGCATAGCAAATATGCAATACTTGTCAATTATGAGAATTGAGAATTCTCATCCCTCTCTTCTGTCATTCCCACTCATTTTAAACAACAATAGATCGCTACACTGCCTCTTTTTGCACGAACAGCTGCTGGACGTGTGAGCGTCCTTCACACCACGAACAAATACCGAAGATTAAACAGCGCTAACAACGCGACTCTGCCGAGAGTTATGCCGACCGAAAAATACCGCTCCTCAATGCTAAATGAGATGTTGCGCTGTTCTGGGCACTTCCAAGAAGGACCGAACAAAGTCGAGTGACAGGTCCGATCTTGGCCCACCCGCGACCCGCACACCCCTGCATGCATGCAGTTCGGCACGCCGTGGCCGGCCCTGCCTTAAGCGATTTAGGATAATCACGGAAAACCTGAATCAAGATAGCTGGACGCAGGTTTGAACCGTCGTCTTCCCAAATGCGAGTCCAGTGTGCTAACCAATGTGACTCTCTTGGTACGTTCGTGGGTTTAATTAGCGCAGTTGGGTTAATATGTGCCACGTTACCGGCTTGATATTTCTAGTTAACGAAAGAAGTCGTCGACTTTTCATACCTGACTGGCGTTGTGAAGGGCTGTGATGATGTTAGGAAGTTCACATGCCTAGAAGCTGACCCCGCGAGGATCCTCAATTGGCATATAATTAATTGGAGTTTTTCTGTTGTAGAAGTTTGCATATGGGGACTGATATAACACTGGTATTAACGGGAGACTGTGATGAAGTGGGCTGTGTTGGGCTCCTGTGTTGGTGCGCAACGTACCGGCCGTGAAGCAGTGGCCATGTAGTCCAGCTCCAGAACACTACTGTACAACTGGTATGCCCAGGAGGGTGAAGAAACTAATTTTGTTTTTTAATATCGAGTTGTTCTAGATTACCATGATGTCATGTGACTGTTTTCCACACTCAGCTGAGAGAACAGTTTGATGTATGAATGAGTTGAGTTCTTCGTTTTTGTATTGTATCGTGGTGGCAACTTGGAAGTGACTGAAGGGATGGTCCGTAGATATGTTTTTGGATAGCGTGAGCCTACTTGTAAATGGGGCCGCGAAGCTGCGATCCCCGAGGTCTAGGTTATTGGTGCTGTCCTTCAAGGACAAACTTATCTGTTAACCTGATTAAGCTTGCTATACTGCTTTCAAGAATATTCGGGAAGAGAGATTTCAGAGTATTGAGACACCCGACAAGTGTAAATTAAATTAAAGAAGTGGGTTAGTGTCTTCACCTTTAGTGGATATAGTTTTATGCTATTGGTTATGAGTATTTAAAATTGTCGTACTATAGTTAAGCGATCAAATTAGATTATTGTGAGAGATCATTTTAATTCCCTGTTCAATTTCATTTTGAATTTGGTGACCGAAACTGGTATTGGTTATAGAGTCTGAGTCGTTAGGACTTCTAGCTAACTGATGTTCGGAACTTCTATTTGGGGCAGTAATTAGTACACTATTTTTATTTAGTTTATTATTATTTATGAACCTTTGCAGGTGAACGAAGTAAGGGTATTTAAAATTTCGTTTATTTTATCACTGTTTTGCTGGAATGTAAAGTTTTTACTTTACGAAACCGGAGTGGGTTGTTTTTAGTGTTTTTTAAGATTTAAAGAAGATCCACGTTATTGGTAAAAACTTTGAAACATAAATGTATGCCTGTGTAAGCATGTTTGTAAAACATATGGTATGTTACATAATTAGCCGCACTTGCACACCACAATCCTGCGTTCAAGTCAAAGGGGGATTTCACTTACGAGCTCGGATCAATGACAAACCACCTTGAGAACCAATGTGATTCAAATTACTTCCCAATTTGTCAGTATTGGTTCATTACGCATATTCAAACATGGTAGTAATTATGGCATGTGGATAAACATTACTAATCGGGAGAAAATGAGGCAACTGTCTTGATAACTGTCTTGATACGAAGTAGGTATAGGTCTCACGGATACTGTATAGAAGGTTGTCTTTCCAAGTATTAGTGTTATTTGCTAACCTAGAGTGTAAAATAAGTTAAGTGAAGAGATCGATACACAGTAACTTACGACTCGGTGCTCGACAACAGACACGTATACTAAATGAACTGATCGATATTAGGTGCAAAGTGTTACACTATAGTCATATAAGCTCGCCATTCCATTTTACACCGTGTCTCGATATTAATCAACACACAAACCGCTTCTTACCAGAATGATGTTTTTTCAGAGTTGCGGATAACTTATCATTGTAGTCGCCAATGTAATTTCTGGTCGTGGTGGACACTACTCAATCATTTACATGTGCATGATTCCGTTATTTTTTTTGTCAGTCAGTTGCTTTTATAACGAAGACAATGGATGATATTGTCTAACACTCGAATTTTTGTATGTGTTTACTGTTCGTTATTGTTGTGCTGAAGTTAATATAAGACGAAAGATTCTTCTTATCACAGAGCATCGAAATGTATAAATCATTGCCGGAATTGTCGAATGTTAGAGCAGATGAGGACAAAAACAAAAATACTAAATATGAGTTGTTACTCACAAAGTAAATGGAATGGTAACCTACAGACACATACTAAATATGAGTTGTTACTCACAAAGTAAATGGAATGGTAACCTACAGACACGAAGGAAGATGTTTTAATTAATGCAGAGATATGAATAAAAATACATATCGATATTTGTGTGACTGAATAACGTACGTTATACATTGCGTACGAAATATATATTTTACATGTAATATAGATTATACATTATTTGCACGAATATAATACCTTAGTGCACGTATTATTTCATGAAACGTTTCATAACTACGTCTCAAATACTTTGAGGTGAAATTGCGCTTGTAAATTTCAAGTCGTCGAAATAATTATTAGTAGCAAGATATTGTAGCGTAATAGATAGTCGTTGATTTGGTGGAGCTCCGTCCTCATTCCAGTGTTTTATTTCTTGAATACGGGGACACCTATTTCCAGTGATCTGTCAAATTTTGGTCGCTCAACATATAGAAAACTACGCTCGCTAATCTTTTTTTCCCTTTCAACCTCAGTTCTAGCAACAAATTCCGTGAGTGAATCTTCGGCGCTCCTTACACCACTTTTTCATCCACATTCTTTTTTTTTCCTGCTGGCCACTAAATAGAGCAATTATCACAGCAGCAGTGTCTTGATCGTCAGGCATTCTCAACCAGGGTAAATATTGCACAATATCATTTTATTGAGCAGGCAGGGGAGATTATCAATAATATTTCACAGTATTGTTGTGCAATAATATTGACCGCCTAGGGAAGGCTTAAGGCACCGCACACGCAGGGTTCGTGTTATCGTCTGGCTAACTGTAATTCTAGGTTTCTTGAAGTTTTTCTAAATCAATCAGTTTTCAGTTTTTGCTGTTGATTCACTATGTTTACTTGATGAAATATTATTAGATTATTCGTCGCTTGTTTAATTAATTGTTTAATTTGTGACCTACGTTTCGGGTTACTAGCCCATTGTGCAGTATTGCTGACAAAGATGTAATTGTACATAATGATACAAACGCAAATAACACGGCATTTGCGATCATCAACGAAATTAATTGTTACTAACCTAGATACAAAATAACAAATTTATAATCATAGTACATTACAGGAAATAAATAACTGGCACGATTGGTAATTTATAAGAATGATTGCCTATCGAATTCCCGGGATCCAAACGATGCATATCGAACGTGTGATCATAAATGGATCAAGCGACTCTGGTGGCGCGCGTTGTGATCAATTATTTGTGATTGTCATTTTTATCTGTTTCCCGTTGTTCCCGTAGTTGCTCTGAACTACATACCTCCGCGATTTATTTGTGAGTTGCTAGGGAAACCCAGACGATTTACGTCATTAGTGAGTGGGCTGTCTGGTGCTCTTGATGTTTCTTCGGCAGATTCTCTCACACGGAAAAATCTAGTTCCATGTTTATCCATCGTAGAAAATTGTTTGTTTTTGTCGCAAATATGGAGTACTATCGTACGAGGAAAGATGGGACTGTGTAGACTGTGGTGGTACGAAGTGTGTAAGAATAGTTTCGATGCTGAAATACCGTTACGATTTCATTGCAGACAGTGCGGAAAACGAACGAGTAGCAGGAAGAATACATGGTTCGACTCTTCCAAATTATCCATCCAGACCACCGTAATGGATTAAACATGACGAGAACATCGACGACGAGTAAGGTAAGTCGTCTCCTTTGCGATTACAAGTATTTTTGTAACACTCTTCTTTTGTCATAGCTGTACTGACCATCGTAAACATACGATAACGCCCGCCACCAGAGATGCATGATCGATATACGAACGCTCGTTCGATATGTATCGTTTGGGCCCCGTGACTTCGATAGGCAATCATTCTTGGAAATTACCCATAGATTTAGCAAGATTTTAATGCGTACTCACAAGGGGAGGCCGTCAATTGTGAAATTCAGATTCGATTCATACTGCGCATAATAAAAGCTCATGGCCAGACGTGTAATGTGGCAAAGCACCAAGATGCACTTCTCAGCCGTTGTCGATAAAATCGACAGTTAAAAGAAACCGTTGCGGTGAAATACTCTCTACGATTAGTAATATTCTACAGCGTCGTGGCGCAGCGGTAAGCGCTCGGGTTCATAATCCGAAGATAGCCCGATCGAATCTCACTCCATGCAACCTTTTTTTTTTTTTTTTTTTTTTTTTAGGATTTGTTTTTTGTAATACAAATGTACACACACACACACACACACACACACACACACACATATATATATATATATATATATATATATATATATATATATATATATAAAATTCCCGGCAATCAGTTGCAACAATTATGCATATAATAAGTTGTTGAAAGTCGTTTGTCGTGGAAAAACTGGCGACTTCGAACATCATTATGCCCAAAGCCCACTGCTGCAGGTTTCTGGTAGTAACTTGCTGGAAATTTTGTCGAGCTTATACGAAGCGATCATGCACCCATGAATCGATGGTACAATATTTATCAAATTTGTTACCGCCACGTTTGATTTGCTCTTCCCACCTGGATAAATAGCCCATATTTGTCAAACGAGAGCATCCCTTTTTTTGTAGAGTTTTGAGACTCCAGCCTGGATGTTCTTTAGCCAGATTGACAGCTCTAATTTTGTAATTCAGAGAAATATAGTCGTACCCTTTTTTTTCTTCTCGTCCGGCTCGTATTCGTCTGATGATTCGTTGGCAATGGGACTCGTTTCGTCTTCGTAGGCATTATTATCGTCGATTTCATCAATGTCTATCAGTTCCTCATCATGAACGAGGGTTTTTTTGGCGAGCATTTGCAGCGTATTCTGGAACATTTCTTCCCCAATTACCATGGTTTCTTCGTTGATTGATGATGACGGTTCTGCTGCGATGCGATTACTGTTACGAAGGAGGCTTTCAAAATACACCAACGCATCTTTCAATTGTTGTTTCGCCACTTCACTGTGTATAGAATCTTCTTCGATCACATCACTTTCATGCGAAGGGCCCGGATCGCTCTCCAATTGTACCGCCTCCATTTGTCCGTTTGTTTAACAGGGTGTACCAAAGCTCTCACCTACGCACTGATTTTCGACGATGTTGTAAGTTGCGCTAGGGAGCGCATCTACCTTCTTTCGAAGTTAGCAGGCAACTACGCTGTTATGCGACGGCTCGTTTCGGCCCATTCAACATCTGTCATTCAAGTGTAACGAGCGAGTAACGGAGTTTATATTCCATACCTGCCACAGCAAATTTGTGTTCGTGGGGTCTCTATTCTAATTCGAACGTTTGACTTACACTATACGTATTCGTTTCGGAATATCGTTTCTACGTCTTCCGTTAACTATACGTGGTAAACATTATGAAGACAATTAATAACATTAGTGAAATACAACTTTGTTTGCGGAAAACATAATGATGTTCGAAGTCGCCAGTTTTTCCACGACAAACGACTTTCAACAACTTATTATAGCATAATTTTTGCATATATGTGTGTGTGTGTGACTATATATATATATGTATAAAAAAAAAAGGTTGCATGGAGCGAGATTCGATCCGGCGACCTTAGAATTACGAACCCGAACGCTTTCCACTGCGCTACGACGCTGTAGAAAATTATTAATCGTAGAGAGTATTTCCCCGCAACGGTTTCTTTTAACTTTCGATTTTCTCGACAACGGCTGAGAAGTGCATCTTGGTTCTTTGCCACATTACATCTCTGGCCATGAGCTTTTATTATGCGCAGTATGAATCGAATCTGAATTTCACAATTGGCGGCCTCCCCTTGTCAGTCAAATTTGGCAGTTTCAGAAGGTCCGTCTGCTCATTCAGTAGTTTTTAAAGAGGTTCTTGCTGTCTCTCTTGATCTCTGGACAGTATTTCAGGTAGTGATAGCTTGCACCCAGAATGTAGTATCTCTACATATGCTGCATTACCGTGTCTGGTTTCCAGACAATGCTGCGCAAAACTGTAGTCTGTCTTCTGCAGCTTGCGGCGTTTGTGCCGTCCTTCAAGTGTTGCGCACACTTGTCTGCCCCTATTTCCTACCTAGTGCGTCACACTCTTTGCAACAACAAACATTTGAAACTGCTGTTTCTCTTAAAAACCAACCTCATCAGGCTGATGTTGTCGTACTTAACGAAAGAAATAATAGAAGGCGGTACTTGATGTATTCACTAATTGCAGTAAAGCTTAAAATGGAGAAAGGATAAGAACGGCAGTAATACAGACCGACAATAAAATAAAATAACTTTCTTTGAGGACTCCAAACTATCACAACAGCCTATTTGAAGAAATAAGCAATAAGATAAGAATTATTACAAAAAAAGAAAGGAGTTAAAGACGTTACATGGATAAAAGCTCATACAGGCCTACACCAAAATGAACTTGGAGACTATATGGTAAAACAGGCATCCAGATCACAAAAGGAAGTTAGATATATCAAAGGTCCCTAAACGTTGTTGAAACAAATCTCAAGAACTGAAGCAGTGGAAGAATGTGGAGAAAGAATAGTAACAGACTACAAAAGAAATCATTATAAAAGAATGTGTTCCAACATTGCACCAAAGACTGGTCATCAGGTTACCAGTCTCTCGTAATTTTACAACAATGTTAATGGGACATGAGAAACACAAGACTTAGTATCATCATTTCAGGATAATCAACGACGCTGTGTGTCCATGTGCTGGAGGCAGTACCAAACTGTGGACTGCATGCTACTGAAGCGTGGCAGCCTGGACAAGCAGTGAAACATTCTCTTGAAAAACGTAATAACGAAAGGCGGAAATTGAGAAACAGGAAGAATTAACTGATACAATTCTTTTAAAATCCTTTAAATAAGTCTTATAACTCAAGAGAATTTCCAAATATAAGAATTTCAGTCAACAGTTGCAAAACTAACTCGGTACTATTTTTAAGGCAGTAACCCTTGTAAGAGAAATCATGCACTATTGATAATATCTTTTTAGTGTCTATAACAAAAGTAGTGATTAAAGCAACGTATGTAGTATGAATCTATGTAATAGAGCATGTTAATAATAACGATAATGATAATAATAACACTCTTTACAACTGATCTTACACATTCGACTTTCGTCTATTGAGGAATGCTTGCCTTAGTGATCAAACAAATTATTGCCTATTGCCTTTACAGTATAGTGGCTCACTGACTATTTCTTTTTCTTCAGAATTCTGCCTGTTTTGGTAGATAGTCTACAAACAAATAATGATATTCATTTTTTTTCTGGCAATCATTTGAGGCCCTGTTTGTGGACGTACTCGTGTTTTCGTGCGAGCTTCTAGCTTTTTTTCACAATACTGTTAGTAACAGCAGACTGGTGGCCATTATTTATAGTTATTGATTATGTGTGTCCCTTGTTCAAATACACTCCTGGAAATGCAAAAAAGAACACATTGACACCGGTGTGTCAGACCCACCATACTTGCTCCGGACACTGCGAGAGGGCTGTACAAGCAATGATCACACGCACGGCACAGCGGACACACCAGGAACCGCGGTGTTGGCCGTCGAATGGCGCTAGCTGCGCAGCATTTGTGCACCGCCGCCGTCAGTGTCAGCCAATTTGCCGTGGCATACGGAGCTCCATCGCAGTCTTTAACACTGGTAGCATGCCGCGACAGCGTGGACGTGAACCGTATGTGCAGTTGACGGACTTTGAGCGAGGGCGTATAGTGGGCATGCGGGAGGCCGGGTGGACGTACCGCCGAATTGCTCAACACGTGGGGCGTGAGGTCTCCACAGTACATCGATGTTGTCGCCAGTGGTCGGCGGAAGGTGCACGTGCCCGTCGACCTGGAACCGGACAGCAGCGACGCACGGATGCACGCCAAGACCGTAGGATCCTACGCAGTGCCGTAGGGGACCGCACCGCCACTTCCCAGCAAATTAGGGACACTGTTGCTCCTGGGGTATCGGCGAGGACCATTCGCAACCGTCTCCATGAAGCTGGGCTACGGTCCCGCACACCGTTAGGCCGTCTTCCGCTCACGCCCCAACATCGTGCAGCCCGCCTCCAGTGGTGTCGCGACAGGCGTGAATGGAGGGACGAATGGAGACGTGTCGTCTTCAGCGATGAGAGTCGCTTCTGCCTTGGTGCCAATGATGGTCGTATGCGTGTTTGGCGCCGTGCAGGTGAGCGCCACAATCAGGACTGCATACGACCGAGGCACACAGGGCCAACACCCGGCATCATGATGTGGGGAGCGATCTCCTACACTGGCCGTACACCACTGGTGATCGTCGAGGGGACACTGAATAGTGCACGGTACATCCAAACCGTCATCGAACCCATCGTTCTACCATTCCTAGACCGGCAAGGGAACTTGCTGTTCCAACAGGACAATGGACGTCCGCATGTATCCCGTGCCACCCAACGTGCTCTAGAAGGTGTAAGTCAACTACCCTGGCCAGCAAGATCTCCGGATCTGTCCCCCATTGAACATGTTTGGGACTGGATGAAGCGTCGTCTCACGCGGTCTGCACGTCCAGCACGAACGCTGGTCTAACTGAGGCGCCAGGTGGAAATGGCATGGCAAGCCGTTCCACAGGACTACATCCAGCATCTCTACGACCGTCTCCATGGGAGAATAGCAGCCTGCATTGCTGCGAAAGATGGATATACACTGTACTAGTGCCGACATTGTGCATGCTCTGTTGCCTGTGTCTATGTGCCTGTGGTTCTGTCAGTGTGATCATGTGATGTATCTGACCCCAGGAATGTGTCAATAAGGTTTCCCCTTCTTGGGACAGTGAATTCACGGTGTTCTTATTTCAATTTCCAGGAGTGTATGTAGTGGATGTTGGAACTGACAGCAGACGGCGGATCGTGAAATGGAAAGCAAGGTACATGAAATATATTCGGAATTGCGAATACGGACAATCATTGCTCATAAAGGACTGACAACAGTAAAAATATATGCCAGAATGGCATAACCGCTTCGGCTATCCGCGCACGACTCACGATCAGACCAATACTTCCATATGTGGTCGTTGCTGCGTCACAACCTACACTACACATTATGTAATTCCTGTACAGGGAAGGATATTTTAAATGAAAGTCGCTGCCTGGTATCGGAGGATAGTTACGATATTGCAGCGCCTGTTTTATTCAGAAGAACGATGCAGTTGTCCTTCAGAGTCTGTGTGCGTATCTTTTCTGTGCACTGCAAGTAAGTGTCTTCCTTTGATGATGTCAATAGTCATGTCTAGAAAATTGCAGTGCTTCGTATTCCACACTGAGCTATATATTTTTCTGTTGTTTGTTCAAATTTGTCATAAACGTTTGGAGCTGTGTGGTTGTTCCTTCCCAAGTGCACAGCACATAATCTACATTTCTAGCAGCACAGGTAGAGTATCCCGTATGAAATCATGATAACGTGCTCCATTGAGCGTAGGTGGAAGAACATGGGGCCCAATCAAGACGTCACCAACAATGCCTCCCCAAACGTTCACAGAAAATCTTGATGACGTGATTGCACAATTGCGTGCGGATTCTCGACAGCCCACACATGTTGATTGTGAATCGAGGAAGTACAGTACATACTGACGTAACTAAAATGAGCTCTAACATGGAAAGTAAGCGTTTCCGGACACATGTCTACATAACATATTTTCTTTCTTTGTGTGTGAGGAATGTTTCCTGAAAGTTTGGCCGTACCCTTTTGTAACACCCTGTATATCAGAGCACAGAAACATTAAACATGCCACTCAACATCTGCAGAACGCTTAAGAGAAATTAACTACAAGAGAAAAAGACATGAAGGAACTTAGAAGAAATAATGAAAGACATCTCCTACCGTTACAAGAAAATTATCATGTATAGAAAGCAAAGGCAGGAAAGATGCGACTACTAAATGACCACGTGAACTCAACTAATCACTCACTGCTAACACTGAGTGATCATGTAATAGAAATCGCAACAGATGATCACAAATCCCAGTCCTCCCCTAGGTACACACTCTCGCGCGGCCTCACGCGCACCTGCACGCACATCACCACACACAAAACCTTGATCAACATGCATACAGTCAAGCAAAAGGTAATCTAAAGCAAAACTGAAGAAGCTGGCAACACATATAAAACAAATGACACGCTAGATACATAAAACGGAAGCCACAGCGCTATATTTCGAAAACAGAGTGACCATGAGAGAAACTGCAAGCTTTCAACCAGTTTTACACATGAATCAAAAGTGCTTGGTTTACAAATAATTAATTACACGTTGATACGTAAGTACCTTTCCATTTTATTATAAAAATTTCCATGATCTGTTTTAAACATATTATCTAGAAATGAAAACGAAAGCCGGCCGAAGTGGCCGAGCGGTTCTAGGCGCTACAGTCTGGAACTGCGCCACCGCTACGGTCGCAGGTTCGAATCCTGCCTCGGGCGTGGATGTGTGTGATGTCCTTAGGTTAGTTAGGTTTAAGTAGTCCTAAGTTCTAGGGGACTGATGACCTAAGAAGTTAAGTCCTATAGTGCTAAGAGCCATTTGAACCATTTGAAAACAAGTAATATTCCAGGACACCCACTGAAGATAATTAGTAAAAAAGGCGAAACGCTTCTTGGCGCGTAAGTAAAATAAAAAAATTAAGTTCTCTAAACTACGGCAGTTTGAGAAAATAGGTAGTGGACAGTGCATGTTCTTAACAATCTGATATGGCTGTGGAATCATGTCAAGAAAAAGTTTTAAGACGGGTAAAATACATATTTTGAAGTACGCATTTACGTGTCATATACGGGATTATTCACAAGTACCTCCGGGGTTCAGAAGACGACAGCGCGAAGAATGACAAAGATAAGCGGCTACAGAATTTCTCCATTCGCAATACGCCCATTAGCGTACTTGCACTAACCAGCAGACGTGTCAGAACATTGAAACCTTCCCGTCTCCTCTATACCTCTTTTGTTATTGATAACCTTCCCTTTTACAATAAACTATGAAACCTTTCCTTAGGATTTCTATCTCTTACTTAATAATAACAAATGAAATCTTCCCTTTGAAATTTATTCTCTTTCTCTATCTTCGCATACAAATTTAACTGCTGCTTATTAAAACTGATTTTCTGATTATTTCGACGAAACATAGAATGTGTCGTCGTCGTGGCCCTCAGTCGTTATCTGCAATAACCGAAAACTGTTCCTTACCTTTTTTACTGTTACTGGATCGCCATCTGACTGCTACATCGAACTGCGACATGAATCTACTTGCTCTGTTTTACTATACTCCATTAGTTGCTGGTGGGCTTTCATAATAAGTGGCTGTATTTATTACCAAAGCTGACGTTATTCTTTAATAGCAAAGCTGACGTTATTCTTTAATTAATTTGACTGAAATTACGTAATTCATAGTTAAACTTTTTCTTGGCAACAATAAAATTTTGCAAAGTTTTACGATGATAGTTTTTGGGATGGATTATAATAATTAGAAATGCAATATTGCTGGCAAAAGTTAATTATATTATGAATGAAATAATTGTACAAACGTTCAAATGGGACTTACTTTTTACAATAATCTTACAACTAGCAATGCGCAAACATACCTTCAATAGTCTTGAGTTTCTCAAAAACTTTAATTCAATAATATTAGTTCCTCTTATTATAATAGTTAGCTGATGTCTCTGTACACCCGTTTATAATCTCTTTTAAATAGCTGGTGGCTGGCAGGCACACCGCTCCTCTCAACCTGTCGCTTCAGACCTGCTACCGACTCGCTTCACTTCTCGCTTACTACTGACTTCCTACGAACGCTAAAGTGCGGTCTCTCCTGCCAACAATGCTTTCTGGTGCAGAAAATCCCTGCTACCATTACAAAATGTATCAATGCGCGGTCTTTCCCGCTCTTTTCTTAAAATGTATCCATACGCGGTCTCTCCCGCCCTTTTTAAAATTGTATCAATTGCAGTCTCTTGTCAACAATACTTTGGTGCAGACATTCCCTGCTACCACAATTATTTCCAACATGACGAATATTAATTATTCCTACTTAATCCTATTAATAAAATGTAAACATCTCTCATAAATTGTGATTTGACAATAAACAATAGAAATATACACGTCTTACAACATGTAGACAAATTATCCGCTTAGAAATGTATACAACTAAAAACACCTTATCTGGCACCATAAGGAACTACTGCGAAGACCTACAGGTAAGAGGTAATTTTCTATAAATAACTTCTACATGGAATTTACCTTTGGTAAGAGGAAGTCTTTACATTTGCACTTCTGATTGTGTAATCCTTCCAACGCTTCAGCCTAATTATCCGAATGTAGAATGGAAGTTTCTGATTCTGATTGCTGTGGAATCTGTAAGTCGTGTAGCCAATATACTATTACAAACACGTAATATGACTGTGCGGCTTTCTCAATGTGAAACGCGACTGTGCAACACTACGAAGATAGAATGGTACAGAATATTCTAAGACAATATTATGAATCTAATAGTTAATATGATCTAGCATCTGTAACTAACCACCTTTCAGCAACCCAGATTTTGATATTGACTCACGTATAGGATGACCAACCGCAGTTAGTGATACTAATCTCAATCTATATAGAATAATTAGTAAAATATTTTTTCACAGCCCTTATGTGAAGTCTAACTTGTGCAACCAAGATTACGGAGCTCAGCTCTGATCTGGTGCCCTACGTGAAATGTAACATTTTGATGCATGATTGCCTAAACGACACCACGTGGCTTCTGATAAAAGCGCTGTTAAGGAAATCTCCATTAAATAAAACACACACGGTGCAATACGTGTGAGTATACATCAGATCACACTATTATGCGATGGGTGTGAGGATGTTAGTATTCAATAGATCTTCAATCTTCAAACGGAAATGTCAAGCTCCGAGATCAAATGAATCGAATGCCCTGTTCCAATTAAACTACTGTATTGTAACTGAGAAAGCATGGACGGTTAATTGATTAGCATTGGGAAGTGTTCGTCAGGATAGAAGTCAGGAGCGGAGGGCGTTGTAAAATGAAAATTAATTGAGTGGAATGGACCCAGTTTATTCTTGTAATGATGGTACAGTGGTGCCTACGTAGGGCTGAGCAGCCCCAAGAGGGGTTGCCGTCTGCTCATCAGAGAGGCAGAGGCTAGAGGAGCGACTACTCGGGGCCGAGGTCAGAAGCTAGGAGAGCGCGGAGCTGTTTCCAAGCCGCCCTCGCCGCTCCCGGCCGCGTCCCCACGTGATCACACGATTAGTCTCTGATTGGAGGATTGATTCCGCCAACGCGTCTTGCTAGTAGCGTGCCCCCGTCAGCGCAACCAACCCGTGGGACTTGAGTCTGACCGAGGAGCACGTGGCAGGAATGTGCCGACCATGGTCTTCCGGCCAGCACCTTCCACCACAGTATGCCCAAGCCGGCTACGGCCGAACATTATGCATTGAAAATTTATTTAAATAAAATTTTGTCGGCAATGATCCCTCTTGGGGGTCTCCTCCCTGCACATCCTTTCCCCTTCCGAAGAAGGCTCTCTGGATGAAAATGAATGAGCTTATTCTAATCGATTATTCCATTTAAAAATATATGATCATTATGAAGGGTCTCATAACATAGTGATATTAATATGTGCAACTGTTACAAAGTTGCCTGAAGGGCCTGAAGGAAGGCTCTTGAATAACAAACTTGTGAAGTTGGTGCGACGGCAGTGGGGCGGCGCCATGCTGTGAGTGTGTGTCGGCGGTATCAGTGGTGGTGGGTACCCAGGCGATGATGAGGGGCACCGGAGCACAGCACACTGAAACACTCCACCCTCGTGGGGGTGAGAGAATGCTCCCAGGCCTAATAGTCACAAGGGGGTTTTTCCCCGTAATATTACTTTGAGTTCTTAAATCTAGGATTACAATGGTAATTGCCCAAGTGGGTGAATGAGAACATTACAAAATGACAAAAATTTAAAGAGAAAACTAAATAACTTACATGAGGGTTAATACTCGACAGTTAAATTGTGATTCCATAGACTTTACATAGAAATACAAATCCATTACAAAATTAGTTCATTGACCTGACACCTAGACTACAACTTAATTCTAAGGGGGGGGGGGGTCATGCCTGATCGCATGCACCAAGGTTGGCAGGTAGTTTCAGGTGTGATATTCACCTTCAGGTTGTGGGGGTGGTACTACTTCTCGGAAGGAAGCGAAACATTTGCAAAACCCTCTTTTACAGAGTATCCAGGATACTATAATCAGAATTATTACAGTGATGATTACCGAACCAGCGCTGGGTAATACAACGGTGGTTAATCGCTTGGTTTGGTGCCAATCAGCAATATGTGAGGCCACTCGGTCAAGAGCAACTTGGTTGTGTTCCTGGGTAAGGAGATGATTGATCGATTGGAGTAGATCTGAATCATTGGTATTCGGTAAATTCTTCAGCTTCTCATGGTGATGGATTTTAAAAGAGAGTTCAGGAAGGTATAAGGTAAATGTGGGAATGGTGACATGAAAGGTGGAGTGCGATTGAGCTGATATCCTCATAGAAGCAGCGTATACGTCACATCTTGAACTATTATACACTAGGCCACTATTATTCAGTGTTATCCGGTACGATTCAGTCTCTGACATTGAACGGTGGCACACCAGGGTGGCGGTGACAGTCTGTGGAACAGCGAACAGAAAACTGTTGCCAACATGCTGAATTATTGGTTGACGAAGTGAGACTAGAACACGAGGACATGGAGGGGTAGTAGTTTCAGCTAAAAACAGTGGCATCTCGCACTCAGTAGTGTTAGTGTGTAAAATTAGCGTGGAGCATAAGTAATGTGTTGTATGGAAGCAACTGGATAGTTCAGCGCGAGTGAGAGTGGCGTGAGTTTGTCGATCCCGACTAACTATTAAAAATTCTTGAGTCTGCCAAACAACATGGTGATGAAGGGTAGCCCAAGAGACTGGAAAAGTGTATATTTGATAGCACTCGTATTCGCAATTTGCGCACGTGATTGGCAACCTCATTCGCATCCGAATACCGTCAGAATTACGGGTAAGTCGGACCTCCAACGCAGCATAGTAAAAGGGGAGGTTGCTTTCAGCTTCCAATGTTGATAACGGTCGACTGCGAGAGAAAGTATTAGTGCCCCTAGAAGTAAAAATTTCCTGGCTTACTTGATGAGTAATTCAGAGATGACGGAGGGGGTACAACGTTGTAGCAGTAATTACCTGGCAAGTAGCGACGATGGACCCGTTCAGTCACGCTTACTGATGAAGAAGGCCACGAAGTAGAATCACGGCAGGCAACCAACAGTTTGGCAGCCGTGGGGGTAGCAAGGCGGCAAGACAATGGTGTAATTCGACACCGAGTATCCGCTGATCAATCACGCGTCAGCAAATAAGACGCTGAACGCGGAGGCAGTACTACGCAGCGCAGACTAAGCGTAACTCGCTGGAAAAATTTTTCTACCTGCTATGGGACGAAGGCCAAGTGTCATCAATTAATTTGAGCTTTGTACGAAGAAAGTTTTTTTTTTTTTTTTAATGAATAAAATGAGAAGGATTCCTGTGATCGCGGTGTAAACCTGCACAGCCTAGGCACCTCCCACGCATTGGCCACTACGCAGGGGCACCCACCCCGCTAAGGCTCGACACGGCGAGACAGGTGAAGTACTTCATAAATTTCAGAAATAATATTGAGTGGTTTTTCAGCTGTAGAAAACCCGAATGAGGGTAGGACAACTTAAGTTAACTCAATAATCAAAGGATCTTTACTTACAGAAGTGGTCAATAGAGAGATTAACTGTACTGAAGTCGGAAATGAGTGTTAGCGAGAGCGAGTCTGTTGCTCGTGAATACAGAGGCTGGGTGTGAAGCAGTGGAGGCGGCGCAGCGCAGCTTATCAGCGCTGAGCCGTCAGAGTGCTGAGCTTAGATAACAGCGTCAGAGAGCGCTAGTGGCTCTGCGTCCGAGACCAAGACATTGTAAGTGCAACTTGAAAGTAACAGTTTATTGCAAAGCAATAGTACACAAATAGCTGATGTCACAAAGACGTTTGATTCCATTTTAACAGAACAACTTAAGTGTTCAACAGGTAAATTGACTACGTTGTTGATTAAAAGAAACTGCTACTCAACATGACGTACATATGTACGTACTTCCCTTTCCCCTTCCGAAGAGCGGAGGGCATAAACCATAAAAGCCTTGTTCATGTACTTAGTATATGACAATAGAGGTCTGGTAACATCAACAAGTTACACCAAGGTAGTGTGGATATGAACAGTGTGAGTATGTTGTAAGTTGTTATTGGGCGTATGAAGTGTTGTGTAAATGTGTGACTAATGGTAGCTGATGGCGGATACGAATTGAAGGCCAATAGGTGCTATCAGAGATACTTCCAGTCCAGAAACAATGAAAGTTAAAAGGGAATATCGAATATGACACAAAAATAGCGTATAACCATAAAGTGTACTAACATTAATCATAACTGTAAATTGATAACAATAAAACATGACATTGAAGTAATAACAATTGACAAGAAATAAAATAAAGGAAATATTTCCCGAACATAAACTTCCGAATCGGATACGAAATCCGCCAGGGAAAGTTTTTTTTTTTTTTTTAGTCGGTTGACGAAGTGCATAAGAGACTACGTCAGTAAAATCCGACAGTGTGTGTATATAACAATATTGTTCTTAAAAGTGCAGTTTGCACTGTCAGATGGTGAAAAGCAACTAATCCGTTCAGCAACGGAAAAGGCTGCCATCTGGGGAACGGTATCTGAATCTTTGGCAGAATCCGATGATTTTGCAATGGAATTGCCATCTAGAAGAAGGTGGCTTTGTATAAAATGTAATAAAAGAGCGTCTGGGGCTCAGTTCATTTGTGGTTGAGTGCCAAAGGCGTAGTGTGAGTGCAAATTGTCTCACGGTAATTGATGTATGAATTGTTTTGTGGTCAACCGAGGAGCCTAGGATTCGGTGACGTGTAAGTACAAGTTCGCAGTGCGTATGAGCTACCTGCGAGTGACTCGACTATTAAGTTCAGCAGTGCATTAGTGCAATCTGCAGACTTGGATTGATGATTATATAATTTGCAGGGCAATGGGGCAACCTGCGGACAGTGCTAAGGCAACCTGTCTGATAATTGAGGGGTAGGCAGTGCATTGGAGCTATCTGCGATACCGTGGTTCAGCGGGCCTAAGGGCGTCCGTAATAAAAGTATCAGCGGCGTTATTAGCGACCTGCTGTACTAGGGAAATGTCGACTGTTCAAGCAATAAAAATAGCTCTGAAGCTAGAATAGCATACATGCATAAATAGCGTCACTTTTTGAGCGCGCAGTACATAACACTACATAAAATGAAAATCATGAACTATAAATCACTAGTGCTAGCATAATGACATAATTAAACACAATGACATATATTGACAGGAAAATAAAAACACAATGATGTATAATAATAATGCTGTAAGTAGTCGGAACGCTCAACATTAACATGCAACACTGGCCACTTGGGGCTGGCTGCTAGGCTGCGTGTGTGTTAGTTTTAAAACTGATGATAACAAATTGAACTGAAAGGACAACCAGGCACAGTTCCCGTAGCGCTTACATCACCGGCTAATTAGAGGCAAAGTACGTATCTCACAATGGATCATTGGCCGATATTTTGGGGCAAGACTGCAACAAGGGAGAGCAATATCTCGGTGTAAATGGTGGTAAGACTAAAAGACCGGTACTGTCGGAAGAGGGTACCTAACATGTTGTAGGGGCCTCCTCATCGACAGAAGAAGGAAAACAGGATAGAACAATGACCACGGCGGTAGAGTAAAATAAATGGGGAGGGCAAAAATAACTGCGTAGCAACCAAGGAACAATCGTCCACCGATATACGGCAGCCCGGACGATTGGTCGTTTGTGCCTCGTCAGTAGCGTGGAAAACCCGTGGCATTGTATTGGTTTGCCCATATCTGGCTTTGTCCAAGGCAGTTCGATGTGTAAGAGGGTTAGGGCTGTAGTTTGTAGCTTACACAATGAATCAAAGCAGTAGTGAAATTTCACTTATAGGATTGGCAGACTAAGGTATGCAGAATAATGTAAATCGTTAAGAACTTCGTGTGATTTATCCAGCTAATGTGAAACAAAACGAGGAAAAGAATTTAAACAATGAATCACATCTATTTAATATTTATGTTAAGATTTATTGGGATGTTTGAATGAATTTTGTTTGCCGTGTCTTCCGGATGCATGAAAGAAACCAGCTTGGAGCTGTTAGCGAGCGCGCAGCGCACGCGTAGGTGCGGAGTAGGCAACGGCACGTCAGCGGTTATGTGAGACGGCGTGTAGCCGCGAGAGACCGGCCGCTACTGCAGCGACAAATATCACGCGCTTAGCGTGTACCAGAAATAACGATGAATTAGAAATTGCTAATTATCTAGAATAAGAGTTTTTTTTTAAAAAAAAAGGGTGTTAGTTATATAAACTGATGGTAAGTGCATTGTAGTCTGTCATACACGGAGAATAGGGCAGTAATTTGCGGTTTGTGTTTGTAACTACTAGGACGCTCCGCGTGTTGAGACGCTGGAGGCGGCAGCGCACGTGGTGATAAGATACGTCATCGCGCGGAGCGCTGTTACTGGCTGAGAAGGAATGATGGCCGCTGGCCAGTTCTTGGCGAGGAGAAGGGACAGCGCTGAAGAGGAGGGGAGGCGACAGCTGATGTTATGCCCCGCCAACAGCTGGTCCCGTAAACAAAGCGTACGAGGCGTATGCATTTCAAGTCCTGGCTTTATCTGTTCCGATTACTTACGAATAGCTGCAGCAAATACAGAACTACGACATATAGTACAATACACTAGGCGTCAACGTAACAAGTATTAAGAAAAGCTCGGAGTAAAAATACTCCACATGTACTGGTTTGCCAAATAGATGGCAATAGAGGACATTGAAGAATATCATTCGGAGTTAGCAGCCGCGGTACTGCCAACACCAAGTGTAATGGTTGCATTTGAAGCAAGTCAGTTGCGTGACGTCTAATGCGTGGCATTGCTTGCAAAACATAAAACATAATCATACATATAAAAATGAGCAAAAATACATGACAGGACTGGAAACTGACAATTGAGAATGGCTGGGAACTCCGTGGTGGCCAGGCGCGTCTTGCTTCCAAGTCCCTGGAGAAAATGACTTAAACTAAGCTGCAATAGAACATAACATAAAATTCTAACTAGGCGTGATTAATCACGCGACCTCAACCCATAAGGGTGTCGATTCCGCAAAGGGTATCTACAACCCTGTGGAGGTAATCTCCTCCGTTTTTCCTTTCGTTTTTGTTCTACTTGAGGTGGAGGTGACACAGGCGGATCGGGGGCTGCGACCTGTTGTGGTGACACAGCCCTACCGTGGTAAGGTTGCAGGCGGTCAAAGTGCACTATCACCGTACGATCGGTTAATTGCAGTTCTGCATTGACTGGTGAGGTCAACCGTACAATCCGATACGGGCCTTCAAAGCGGGGAGAGAACTTTTTAGTTCGCCCCTTTTTGATTGCCGGGTTTCGTAGTAACACTAAATCACCTGTCTGATAAGTCGGTTAAACAGCATTTTTGTTCTGCCTGTGCAACAGTTTATTAGTAGCTTTGATATTATTCCTCCTTACCTTATACCAGATCGCTTTTAGCCGGCGGGCTAAACCTTTTACTTCCTTTATTTCTACACCTTGAGGTAGTTTGTCTATTTCGAACGGCGAATTCATCGGCCGTCCAAACACAGCTTCGTAAGGGGTATACCCTGTGGATTCATGTATTCGGGTGTTGTATGCAGAAGAAATATACGGTACATATCTGTCCCAATCAGCGTGCGTTTTTGCAACATAATAGGATAACATTTTACAAATTGTACGGTGTACGCGTTCAACGCGACCGTTGGCTTTAGGATGGAAGGGAGTTGTACGCCATTTTTTGATCCTTAATAATTTACAAACTTGTACAAATAAAGCAGACATGAAATTGGTTCCTTGATCCGTTAAAATGGCATCAGGACTTCCAAAAGGCAGTATCACACGATTTACAAACTCTCTCGCCACAGTTTCAGCTGTCATGTCGGGGAGGGGAACCAAAATTAGATAACGTGAAAAGTGATCAATAACAGACAAAATGTATTTGTTACCTTGTTGCGACTGTGGAAAAGGACCTTGGAAATCTAAAGCAAGAATTTCGAAGGGTGAAGATGCCTGAGGAAGTGTTTGCAGCGGCACTCGCGGATGCCTATTTTGTGCTCGTTGTGCACACGGCAGGCAAGATCTTACATACCTGTCCACATCACGTTGTCGGTATTGCCACCAATAACGTGTCGCAATTCGAGCGTTCGTAGCGCGTTTTCCGCTGTGACATGCTTGGATGGTATCATGGCATTGCCGTATTATACGTTGCTGCAAGCATTCCGGTATTACCAAGCGATTCCCATGTGGAGTTCTTCGATACAAAAGGTCGTCTATTACTTCAAATTCTGGGAAGGTGGCGTATCTTTGACATTGAACGTCCACCTGCTGTGCTTCTTTTAACTCTTCAATTGATACCTCATCTGATTCAATGACACGCACTTTTCTACTTAACGCATCAGCATTTTGATGCAACCGACCAGGCTTGTGCCGAACTTCAAAATCATATTCTGACAGTTTCATGGCCCAGCGCATAAGTTTGCTGCTAGGGTCTTTAAGATTCAATAACCACTGCAGAGCAGAGTGATCGGTAAGAACTGTAAACTTGCGACCATAGAGGTAACATCTAAAATAATTAATTCCAAAAAGAAGGGCAAGCAATTCCTTTTCTGTAGTACTGTAATTAGTTTCTGCTTTATTCAGTTGACGAGAGGCATACCCAACGGGTTTTTCCTCACCATCTTGCACTTGGCTTAGGACACATCCTACAGCAAAATCAGATGCGTCACAAGATAAAATAAAAGGTTCAGCGAAGTCTGGGTAAACAAGTAGAGGTGAACTAGTTAAAATAGTTTTCACTGTTTGAAAGGCGGTCGAACATTCATCCGTCCAAACAAAAGGAGTATCCTTTTTCAACAATTTAGTAAGTGGTTTGGTAATAGTAGCATAATCTTTAACAAAACGGCGGTAATAATTTGCAAGGCCAAGGAAGGATTGTAATTCCTTTAAATTTGTTGGAATAGAAAAAGTGTCTACTGCTTCAGTTAATCGTGGATCTGGTTTGACTCCGCTGGAACTGATGACATGACCTAAATACTGCACTTGTGATTGAGCAAAAGAACATTTTTCTAATTTTAAGCTTAAATTAGCATTTTGCAAGCGCAACAGTACACTGCGTAGATGTTCAGCACGTTCAGCAATGGATTTTGAAAATATAATTATATCATCAAGATACACAAGGCACATAGTAGGTTTCAACCCACGTAATAGCAGATCTGCAAATCGCTGAAAGGTTGCTGGTGCGTTGCGAAGCCCGAAAGGCATCCTTAAGAATTCATATAAGCCGCCAGGAACTACAAAAGCTGTCTTAGCTCGATCTTCAGGAGCAATTGGAATTTGATGATACCCACTGCGCATGTCTAATGTTGTGAAGTACCGGCAATTGCCCAGACGATCGAGTGTTTCATCGATCCGGGGTAATGGATAATGATCTGGGGTAGTAACTTTGTTTACTGCTCGCATGTCTACACAGAGGCGATAGGATTTTTCTTCGTCTATAGATTTCTTTGGAACGACTACAATTGGGCTAGACCACGCACTAGAAGAGGGTTGTATTATTCCTGCTTCTAGTTGCTGTTGTATAGTTTCCTCTACCACTGACTGAAGATGGTAGGGAATTCGGTACCCTTTTTGAGCTATTGGCCTAGCATTTCCGGTTGGAATCTCATGTTGGATTAGATCTGTTGCTGGTAAATATTTCCTGTCTTCAAACAACCATGAATACTCATTCAACACTTCATTTATTAGCTTTTGTTCATGCAATGGGAGATGACTAAGCTTAGCTTTAAACTTATCTGTCAGATGTGACGTGATTGTCAAAAGGTGTTGAGAGGCGGCAGCAGTCTTTTTCTTTTTCAGAGAAGGGGTTCTCTTTGACAACTCATCTTCTGGGATAACCTGTAAGCTGGCTAATACTGTACCACGCGGTATGAAAGCTTGCTTGTGACTAAAATTGTCTAAACACACGGGTACGCAATTTTCTTTCTGTACTTGCTGTGCTTTGCACAGGCTACGTTTTACGTGGACCTGCATCTGGTCAAGAGTTTCATTCTGGCAGAGTGGATCTACCAAGAAATGAACCTCTTCGGATTCACGTATCCCGACAGGCACCCAAAGGATCTTTCCTGTGCCTTCTGGTATCTCCACGGGATTATCGGCTTTTAGCATCGTTACGGGAGACTCTGAAACTTGGGAAACGGATCCTTTTTTCCCAGCTCCGCTCGCCCGCAACGTGCAGTCACGTCCAAAACAGTGCACGTTGTCGCCGAATTGGACGGTATTCAACCTATAGTCAATAACCCCCTGGAAATGACGCAGAAAGTCACTTCCTAGGATGATGTCGTAATCCGTGCGCCTGTTTCGTACAACCTCCATCGTAAAAGCATATTCTGTGGAGTCCAACATGAACTCAACGCAACAGCTGCCATCAGGTTTCACTATGCCGGGACCAATACCACTGATATGGTACCGCGGCGGTTGCAATGTTCTTTTATCTCTCTTCGATAAAAATGCCAAGCTGATCTGTGCGCCTGTGTCAATTAGCACGCGTATTGGTTTGCGGCCTCTAACACCATCGACAACCACGCTTGCCACCTGCGTGATTCCCTTATCAACAAGGGGGGTCACTATTTTTAACGGGGGCCGGGAGGGGTGGCACTTCCTGCCCCGCGGCCGTTTCCCGAATTCTGTGGTTGGTTTGCATTTCGCCTGGAATTTGCAGGCGGTTGTGGCCTACTATTTGGACAATGCACGCTTTGGTGGCCCATGTTCCTGCACTGATGACAATATGGCACGCGACATTGCTCTGCCACATGTCCTTGTCTATTACAGCGCCCACACTTAGTATCGTTCGAAAAGACACGTCGGGGCTCACTTTGCCGCGCGGAGACGGCCACAAATCGGCTCGCCTCCTCTCTCAAGAGTGCTAATCGCACGGCTTCATGTAAGGTGCGGGGGGAAGCTACCTTGATTTCGCCCCCTATTTGAGGGTTTATGCCACGAATAAACACGTCTATCGCACGACATTCTGATTCTTCCAACAGAACTTCGTTACGAGCAGAACTGGCACTTAGTGCGTACGTGTGGCATGCGACGCTTCGAATCCTGTCCGCGAATGCTTCTAAATCTTCACCCGTTTTTTGCTTAAGGGTGGAAAGCAAGTCGCGATAGTAACTAGTACCACGTTTGTCTGTATACCTTTCAATCAACCCTGTTGCAAGGGACTGGAAGGTAGGGGTATTTTTCAAGCTCTCGACCGACTGCACGTAGTTCCGCGCTTCGCCGGTGAGTTTCATTTTCATCACGTTTAAGAGAAATTCATCTGGCCAACCGCAAAGCTTTCCGATGTCCTGGATATTCTGGACAGTAGATAGTGTCGGAAGTTCCATGCGGCTTTTCGCGGATGATGCTGTAGTATACAGAGAAGTTGCTGCATTAGAAAATTGTAGCGAAATACAGGAAGATCTGCAGCGGATAGGCACTTGGTGCAGGGAGTGGCAACTGACCCTTAACATAGACAAATGTAATGTATTGCGAATACATAGAAAGAAGGATCCTTTATTGTATGATTATATGATAGCGGAACAAACACTGGTAGCAGTTACTTCTGTAAAATATCTGGGAGTATGCGTACGGAACGATTTGAAGTGGAATGATCATATAAAAATAATTGTTGGTAAGGCGGGTACCAGGTTGAGATTCATTGGGAGAGTGCTTAGAAAATGTAGTCCATCAACAAAGGAGGTGGCTTACAAAACACTCGTTCGACCTATACTTGAGTATTGCTCATCAGTGTGGGATCCGTACCAGGTCGGGTTGATGGAGGAGATAGAGAAGATCCAAAGAAGAGCGGCGCGTTTCGTCACTGGGTTATTTGGTAAGCGTGATAGCGTTACGGAGATGTTTAATAAACTCAAGTGGCAGACTCTGCAAGAGAGGCGCTCTGCATCGCGGTGTAGGTTGCTCGCCAGGTTTCGAGAGGTTGCGTTTGTGGATGAGGTATCGAATATATTGCTTCCCCCTACTTATACCTCCCGAGGAGATCACGAATGTAAAATTAGAGAGATTCGAGCGCGTACGGAGGCTTTCAGACAGTCGTTCTTCCCGCGAACCATACGCGACTGGAACAGGAAAGGGAGGTAATGACAGTGGCACGTAAAGTGCCCTCCGCCACACACCGTTGGGTGGCTTGCGGAGTATCAATGTAGATGTAGATGTAGATGTAGACAAGCGTTTGAATATCCTCGTGCGGCTTTCCAGCGAACGCCGGAATAAACGCTACTGCTGGGAAGCTCTGCACCAAAGTAGAGGTGGCTACTGCCACAGGTGATTCTGCACTAGTGAGTGGTGGAATCACCTGCTTCAGCTGTTCTTCCACTAGCACTGGCTTAGCAACACTAGATTGCGGAGAAGCCATTTTAAGATCATCTATCTGTTGCTTAAGCTCCGCGTTAGTCAGAATTAATTGATTTATCTGGGACTGCAGCGCCAAGAGGGGATCTTCATCCGCTCCGGCTGCTCCTGCCTCCGATTGCTGCCTGGTGATCGGCATGTTACAATAGTGTGGGCATCTACACCACCGTAGCGTCGCTAGCGACTTACATTATTTGGTGGCGTGCAGACGACGGACGGCGGCGGTGTCGACGAGCGGCGGCAGGCGCGTTGATCACTCGTGGGCGCAGCAGGCGGCGGGCGACAGCATAGACAGCTGCGACGGCGAGGCGGCGCGAGGGCCGCACCCCGGACCCTGGCGCAGGCGGTGGCCCGTGGCAGCTACGGACAGCGGCGGCGGCGGCGGCGGCGAGCGTGACTGCATCGCGGACCCTCCTCGGCTCGCGTCCGGCGGCGAACTGCGTCACGCTTGTGGCGCGCTAGTGCGCGGCCACGCACATTCTGCAACGCAGGCGCCCGGCTGGCACGTGCATGGCGCGCTGCAGCCTCGCCACGTTCGGTCTAGTTTCCCTTAATTGCTCAAACTCGGCCCCTTCATAGTACTCATACTCAACTGATGAGTTGATTTTACAACCATAAGGTGGGTCGCATCCCACTTCTGACACCATTTGTTCGTCAGGATAGAAGTCAGGAGCGGAGGGCGTTGTAAAATGAAAATTAATTGAGTGGAATGGACCCAGTTTATTCTTGTAATGATGGTACAGTGGCGCCTACGTAGGGCTGAGCAGCCCCAAGAGGGGTTGCCGTCTGCTCATCAGAGAGGCAGAGGCTAGAGGAGCGACTACTCGGGGCCGAGGTCAGAAGCTAAGAGAGCGCGGAGCTGTTTCCAAGCCGCCCTCGCCGCTCCCGGCCGCGTCCACACGTGATCACACGATTAGTCTCTGATTGGAGGATTGATTCCGCCAACGCGCCTTGCTAGTAGCGTGCCCCCGTCAGCGCAACCAACCCGTGGGACTTGAGTCTGACCGAGGAGCACGTGGCAGGAATGTGCCGACCATGGTCTTCCGGCCAGCACCTTCCACCACAGTATGCCCAAGCCGGCTACGGCCGAACATTATGCATTGAAAATTTATTTAAATAAAATTTTGTCGGCAATGATCCCTCTTGGGGGTCTCCTCCCTGCACAGAAGTATGAACATGTCGGTGATAAATACATTTGAACTAATAATTATTTGGACACAACACGAAAATATAAAACTATGTTAGCAAATTGAAAAAAATTTAACTACTTATAGTCTATGTATTAAGAGCATTTAAAAGGATGAAAAATGATGTAATGTTTTCAAATAAAATGGTTCAAATGGTACTAAGCACTAAGAGACTTAACATCTGAGGTCATCAGTCCCCTAGTCGTAGAACTAGTTAAACCTAACTGACCTAAGGACATCACAGACATCCATGCCCGAGGCAGGATTCGAACCTGCCACCATAGCAGCAGCGCGGTTCCGGACTGAAGCGCGTAGAAGCGCTCGGCCACTGCGGCCGGCTGTAATGTTTTCGCAAGAACACGCATCATAATCACGAAATAGCAGCCTAGTCCATAGTCTATCCACCAAGAATCGAATTTCTGCATTGTGACTAAGGAAATAAAAAATAATTTTCGCCGGCCATAAAATCAGACATTTGTTATCGCCGCAATGGGGGATATTACCTCGATCAGCCTACCTCGAGGTGGAGAAAACTAGTCCACACCATCACTGACAACACTACGAGCACTTCTGACATGAGGCAACACAGCCAGTAAGAGACGTCATCTACCAGTAACAACATTAACTCTGGTTGTCCACCACCCATGTGCTCAGGAACCAAGATCCCTGTGGGGAAGTTTACAGACACTCTGGCCACTTCTCGTCGTACAGACACCTTACATAGAATCCGTTAACAATTACGAAAAATGCTGCTGCGCAACTGCTTGCCACAGCGAAACTAAACGCATGTTTGTCAGCATGATGAACGGGGACATTGAAACTCTTGTATCCAGCTGAAAATTAATCAAGAACTTCACGAAATGTAGCTGAATAAGGATGTAATGTGCGATGGATACGATCGAATTCCGCGATGTTATTAATCATAGGATTTGCTCCGAAAGCGAATTTTCGTCAGGTTACTGGAAACACTACAACGGTAGTCCACAAGCAAACCTACGTTATGTTGCATGGGAGAACTGTACTAGGGTATAACAGCTGTCGGCAAACCTTCGTAAGAGTCTGACTGTCTGTCATTTTCCTGGATGGTTTCTGAATAAAATAGGTTAAGTTTCATGAGTTGATTTGAAATGTGGACACTCGGAATTTTAACAGTAAACTTTTCCGTGTTGCACTAAACCTTTCTTGTATCGTCTGCTAATGGAGTTGAGTGAGCATCTTCGTTCCCATGTCGCGTTTAGTAAGTGAACCTTAACGAAACGCTCCACTCTTCTGAGGACATCTCCTTATCTATTCACGATACACAGTATCTGTTTCAGGCTGCCTATAAAGGCTTCCAGGGGCAGAAAAAATTGCTTTTCAATACTTCATACAATTACTGCGCGAATTTAAAAATTTAAATTGCTGTCATAATCTACTCATTATATGTTCAATCTTATGTTAAAAATTTGACACAGTAATACAGGTATTACAGCTAGAAATAGTGTGTATTTCATGAGCGTAACTCGGAAATACCCGTAGACATTTCGTATTTGAGAAAGAGAGCATTGAACGATATCCAAAACGTTTTGACATAATTCCAAACCTGGTCTAACCTTTTCCTTAGTTACATTCTTAACTTTTAGATGGGTGTGCTGACAATTAATTCTTCCGACTTTTATTCTGTTATCAATATCGGTTGCGGTATTACATGGTCGACTTTACCGCTTCGGTGACGCTAGTTACAGCCCTCTGCCGCTAGAGGGCTCCGAATTTCAGCATGTAACATGGCGGTGAGTGACGTAACTATGTCGGTTCCTAGAAACAACTTGCTGTAACCGAGTTTCTAACCGCAGAAAACTTGCCTCCAACTGAAATCCTTCGAAGAATGAAAGTCGTGCGCGGTGATGATTGTACCGACATCAGTAGCGTGGCACGGTGAGCTGTTCGTGCTTGTAATGAAGGAATCGGTGGTACTAGGGTTGACGATTTTGACTCCGAGAACATGAATCAATGAAGTTCCGCCTCAAAGGATGACTGACCCCAAAAAAGTTCGAGACCATGGCAACAATAGGCAACGTCACGCTCACAGTGTTATGGCATGCTCCAGGCGTGGTGCATTTGGAATTCGTGCCTAAAGGCATCGCCATACACTCGGTAAAGTATTGCGAGGGTCTCGGACTACTGGAAGCACGAATTCGAAGAGGTCGTTCACACATGGAGCACGACAGTGCCAGACCATACTCGAGCGCTGCGACATCTGCAACAATCCGACGCCTTGGGTTCTCTGTCATCCATCATCCTCCATACAGTCCCAACTTGGCAACATCCGACACTCGTCTGTTACCAAAACGTAAAGAACATCTTCGAGGACTTAATTTTGATAGTGATGAAGCGGCGCAAGCAGAGGTAAGGTTCTGTCTCTTGTCAACAAAGATTCTACAGTGGCGTTATCAACAAACTCGTCTCTCTTTGGGAGAGACGTGTTCTTCGCTGGGGTGAGAAATTTGAGAGATAAGTATGTAAACATGAAGAATAAAGATGTAGAATGATAAGAATGATAATAAAATGCTAATTAAATAGACACCCTAGCTGCAAGCAGGCGTTGATACACTTCATTGGGGACATGCTGAAAATGTGTGCCCCGACCGGGACTCGAACCCGGGATCTCCTGCTTACATGGCAGACGCTCTATCCATCTTAGCCACCGCGGGCACAGAGGATAGTGCGTCTGCAGGGACTTATCCCTTGCACGCTCCCCGTGAGATCCACATTCCCAACATGTCTACAACACTACATTCGTATGATGGGCAAACATCTATTAGGCGCACTACGAATGTAGTGTTGTGGACATGTTGGGAATGTGGATCTCACGGGGAGCGTGCAAGGGATAAGTCCCTGCAGACGCACTATCCTCTGTGCCCGCGGTGGCTCAGATGGTTAGAGCGTCTGCCATGTAAGCAGGAGATCCCGGGTTCGACTCCCGGTCGGGGCACACATTTTCAGCATGTCCCCAATGAAGTGTATCAACGCCTGCTTGCAGCTAGGGTGTCTATTTAATTATCATTTCATTTCTAGCAAAGCTGCATGCTCATCCACGATAACTGTTCTTTCGGGAACAGATACTTCCGTCATATATAGTTAAAAAATGGGTTCCCGGCCTTTGACCTTCTTGTGCGAACGCACACGCTATGCCCGAACTCGTACGGGACTTGGTAGATTAATCTGCCACGAGTAATGAGTATGATGGGCAAACATCTATTAGGCGCACTACCAATGTAGTGTTGTGGACATGTTGGGAATGTGGATCTCACGGGGTGCGTGCAAGGGTTTAAGTCCCTGCAGACGCACTATCCTCTGTGCCCACGGTGGCTCAGATGGATAGAGCGTCTGCCATGTAAGCAGGAGATCCCGGGTTCGAGTCCCGGTCGGGGCACACATTTTCAGCATGTCCCCCAATGAAGTGTATCAGCGCCTGCTTGCAGCTAGGGTGTCTATTTAATTATCATTTCATTTCTAGCAAAGCTGCATGGTCATCCACGGTAACTGTTCTTTCGGGAACAGATACTACTGTCATATATAGTTAAATGATAATAAAGTTTGTTTTGCCTAAAAAGCTTCAAGGATTCTCACGTCAATAGTTCGGAGGCATTACTTTTCAGCACGCCTACGTAGCGTTTAACAGTGTTTAACGCATTAATGCGCCTGTATAGTAATCAGACGTTTGAAGCTACTTTATATATGAGAGTCCTAATTTTTAAAGAATCGAGAGTGGCAGGTTTAACGTTAATTCTACCTGAAAATTGTCGCAGTCGAGCAGTACTCAAGAATCGGACGAATTGTGGTTTCATAAGTTACTTTTTACGCGATAGGATTACATTTCACAAGAATGCTTGCAGTTAATCACAGTGTGGCACTGTTGCTACGGTCGCAGGTTCGAATCCTGCCTCGGGCATGGATGTGTGTGATGTCCTTAGGTTAGTTAGGTTTAAGTAGTTCTAAGTTCTAGGGGACTGATGACCTCAGATGTTGAGTCCATTTGAACAATCTGGCATCTGCGTTCTCTACAATTACTTTTATGTGATTGATTCATTTTAGATCGTTCGCTTCATACAACAGCGCCGTCCGGGCTCAGTGAACAACTTTGGGGATGTTACAACCTTGCCTATCAGGTCAGTGAACTGTAATGGTACTGTAACACTCCCTTGGGGTACGGCGGAGGCCACTATTGCCACAGATTTCTCTTCGTTAAGAAACGACAGGTTGTTTTATACATATTTGCTAGTTACTCTTTAATCCGTTTACTAAGCTGCACTGATATGCCGTATAGATAGAACATTGGGCGATTGTGTGGAACTGTGTCGAAATCCTTCAGGACGCCAAGGAGCATGGGGTGAACTTGGACGCCTTTTGGGTCTCGTGGAGGAACAGGGCGGGCTGTGGCTGCAGCTAACCCATTTCCCCCAGTATTCTTTTTTCCAGGAGAGCTTTCGAAGCTTAGTAGATAGAACACTGAATTAATTATATTTATTTATCGAATAGTGTACATCCTAATGCATATATATTCATACAACAAAAAATGGTTCAAATGGCTCTGAGCACTATGGGACTTAACTTCTGAGGTCATCAGTCCCCTAGAGCTTAGAACTATATAAACCTAACTAACCTAAAGAGATCACACACATCCATGCCCGAGGCAGGATTCGAACCTGCAAACGTAGCGGTCGCGCGGTTCCAGACTGTAGCGCCTAGAACCACTCGGCCACCCCGGCTGGCTATATAACAATAAAGTCAACATAGTTAATGTATACATGTACGTATTATATACCAAACTTAGCTACATATTAACATCTAAGCATCGGATATAAACAGACGCCTCCTATATTGCTGCAAGGAAATTGCTGAAGGGTCACTTGTAGGGTCGATTTGGACGTTCTTCTGCTATGTGCTGGGTTGTTTGCTGTTCGGGTTCGCAGTCACATTTTGGAGTGGTATCTTCCCCTATTTATGGATAACGTCGGCCATTATACCAAGATATTCGATCTAATGTCGTCCACAGTTAGCGTCATTGGTTGAGACCAGAAGCCTCCTCTGTGATCGTGAACTTTGACTTTACGGTGGATGGACGACTTTAGCCTTTGCCTTCATTTTACCTGTGGTCTTTTTCACATGCACCTTGTAAGAGAGTGTCCTATCGAGCGTGAATCCTGGATATTTAGGATTGTTGTTATGATTGAGACGTTTCTGTTCAAAGTTGATATTAAGCTCTCTTCCTGCTGGGCAGTTGCAAAGGTGTAAATATGATACTTCGGCCTGTGTTGAGTTCGGCTGCAGTCTCCATTTGTAAAAGCGGTCAGCAGCTTTAAGTCGCAGCTCGAGGTGGTGATCTCGTATCAGTCACGGTTTTTGGCTGTAGCCCAGTCATCTGCATAACCAAATTTCCTGGACTGTGTGTTTCCAATGTCGGAAATGTAAAGATAGAAAAGAGCGGACAAGGACTAAGACTAGTGATACCCTTTTGCAGAGTATTTTGGAGGAGCTAATCTTGACTCAGCTAATTACTTAAAAGCTCTACTCGAACGCATAATATCAGTATCAATGAGACGGATGATGCACTTGCATGGAATTTTTCTGATCTGTATATATAAAAGGCAACGTGCTGACTGACTGACTCATCATGGTCCAGCCCAAAGCGCTAAGAATACAGACTTGAAATTTGGAGAAGGTGTGGATCTCATATTGTAGGCATTGTTTAAGAAGGGATTTTTCGGAATTCCAACCCTAAGGAGGAGAATATGGATGGAGATTTTTTTAAATGTTGTTATTAAGGGAATTTTGAAGCTAGACCTACGAAAATTGATATTTGGTTTCTTGGTCAGAAATAAAGGAAATGTGTTACAGAGTTTTTTGGAAATTTAATCCTATGGGGTGCAATAGTGGATGAAAGCTTTGTCTGAAAATATATCATTATTAAAGAACTACTACATTTAAAGCTACATCTCTGAACATTGGTATTGTAAATTCTCGGTTACAAAAAAAAAAAAAAAAAAAAAAAGAAGTTTCAGTGTTTTTGGAATTTGAGGCTCTAAGGGACTGAAAGAGGTGATCAGATTTTTTATGAAAATATTTTATTATGAAAGCATTTTTAAAGCTAAAACTATGAAAATTTACATTTGGCATCTCAGTTAGAAATGAAAAACACGTGTTTCACTGTTTTTGGGAATTCAATCCCAATGGGAATGAAACGGGGATGAAAGTTTTTGTGGAAACATTTCATTGTGCAAGCATTATTGAAGCTAAATCTATGAAAATATGTATTTGGCTTCTGTGTTAGAAATAAAACACAGGCATGTCACTGTTTTTGGAAATTCAACCCCTAATATGGTGAAATATGGGGTGAAACTTTTTATGAAGATATTTCACTGCAAAAAGATTTTTAAAGCTAAATCTTTGAAAATTGGTGTTTGACTTCTCGTTAGAGATGAAAAAAATACGTGTTTCACTGTCTTTGGAAATTTAGTTCCTAAGAGGATGAAACAGGACCAGACTGATTCACTAACTCGTGATTGTCCACTAAGTATAGAAACTTGAAGTTTGCAGGGGGTGTGTATCTTATACTGCAGGCATCGTTTAAGAAGGGATTGTCCGAAATTCCATTCCCAAAGAAGTGAAATAGGGAATGAAAGACTCTGAAAGTTTGTCACTATTAACGGAGTTTCGAAGCTAGAACTACGAAAACTGGTATTTGGTTTCTCGGTCAGATAATAAAAAATAAGTGTTTCGGCAATTTTGGAACTCCAACCAATAAGGGGGTGAAACGGTGGGTGTAAGTTTTTTTGAAAATAAATAATTACTGAAGAATTACTAAAGGATTTTAAGGCTACATCTATGACAATTGGTATTTGACTTCTCGGCTGGAAATTAAAAAAAAAAAACCTATTTCAGTGTTCCTGGAAATAAAAACCCTGAGGGAGTACAATAGGACATGACATTTTTTAAGAAAATATTTCGTTACGTTAAAAAATTTTAAAGCTAAATTTATGAAAATTGGTATTTCATTTCTCGGATAGATATAAAGAAATATTTGTCAGGGAATGAAAGTTGCCGGCCGGAGTGGCCGAGCGGTTAAAGGCGCTACAGTCTTGAACCGCACGACCGCTACGGTCGCAGGTTCGAATCCTGCCTCGGGCATGGATGTGTGTGATGTCCTTAGGTTAGTTAGGTTTAAGTAGTTCTAAGTTCTAGGGGACTGATGACCACAGTTGTTAAGTCCCATAGTGCTCAGAGCCATTTGAAACATTTAAGTAGAACATTCAAAGGTGCTCAAAGTGGTTACCCTGGACACCGATATACTGCTGCACTCGTTGAATGAAAGAATTATTTACTGCTACCAGTGTTGCCTGCTGAAGAGAATTACAAGCAAGCACGATACTTTCCTGCATGTCTTCTGAGGTTTTGGAATATCGCGATAGACAACATCTTTCATGCATCCTCGAAGAAAAAAGTTCAGAGGATTTAAACAGGAGACCCAGCAGGCCAAGTAACTGTTCCTCCTCTAACCATCCACCCGGCAGGATGCCTTCGGTTGACAACACGACATGCACGCAAGGCATTATGTGCTGGACATCCATCGTGTTCAAACCACATAAGCATTCTGGTTCTTAGCTGCGCTTCATCCAGAAGAGGAGGAAGAATTCGTCTGAGGAAGTTGGCATACGCTGTGCCCTTTAGAATACCATTGATGGAATAAAGGCCAATAATTGTAGTACCAAGCATCCCGCACCAGATGTTAACTCTCCACTGATGCTGATGTTCCACCTGTCTAAGCCATCGTGGGTTGTCGCTGGACCAATAATGCATTTTCCTTGTATTTACCTATCCTTTGTTTGAGGAGGGACATTCATCGGTAAATAGAATATTGGAGAAGAAGTTCGGGTTGGCGAGGATTTGCTGCTATGCCCACTGACAGAACTGTTCACTATTCTGGAAGTCATTCCCATGAAATTCTTGATATGGGTGTACATGGTAAGGATGGGACTGGTGACGTGTAAGAATACGATGTACACTGGTTTTAGGAATGCCAATCTCGTGTTCAAGCTGTCGTGTGCTCACATGTGGATTCATAGCAAAGGAAGCGAGAACAGTAACTTCGGCAGCTTTGTCTGTGCGAGTGCTACGACGATTGCGTTGTCCTGGGTTGAAACTTTCCGTTTCCTGAAGCCTCGCAACAAGACGAGAAAACATCCGTCGGGAAGGTGGGTTCTTGTCAGGATATCGCTCTCTGTACAGCTCCGCTTGCTGTGTAGCATTTCGCCTACCTTCAACAACAACAATAAACGAAACGTTATGTTGATGCAGTTTGTAGGAAGGCCAGTCTTTACTGTATACCTACTCTACACAGCAGTATATAAGAGGACTAAACTACTGTACTAAATGTACCCGTACAAAAGAAAACAGTATTGCAATTACATGCTAACTTACATTCCCCTTAGATGAGCAGCATTTCTACCTTCTCTTCGTTGGTGTACATTCTACTTACACAGCTCTTCAACTGACGATGGTTGACGGAATGATGGGCGTGCATTCTACTAATGTTCACATTTGTCATCCGTCAACGTCAGCACGTGGATGTGTTCCATTACCCAGAGTACGTGCACTAAGCGCTGGGAGCGTCAACGTCAGTGTTGTGTTATGTAATTAATAACGTTGTGTTTCAGTGAATGGTACTCTGTGATACATTTTTGAATAGGTCTTTGGGAGAGGAAATGAATTACCGAATAAAAAATAGAGGGCGCCTTTTAAAAAAGTCATACCGCTCTTTATATCTTTGTAAAAATACAAAGCTACACCGAAGGCAATCGTGCTGATTGACGTCTCCCTGACGGCTAAAGAACATTTGCTTGAAACATTTTGTAATTTGCATCTGGACAAACAGTAATTTAGGGCGGTCAAGATAAATGGGACACCCTGTGTATATATGTAGAGGGTGGAGCGAAATTCGCGCACACGGGCTTCGCAGCGCGACTCCTCAAATACCAGCGATAGAAAAATGTCTCTCACAAAATTTTGTCCAGCGAGTAGATCCGGCAGAAAATGAACGTTAAAGATTGGCAACCTGGTAACACTTTAACCACATGAATGGTGACAACCTCTGCCAGTACATATTACTTGTTCTGTACAGCTGGTGCAGAGAATAGAGATTTGGGTTAGCATGCAGGAAATCGATGTTTCGATACTAGGTTGAGGCATATGTTTTTTATTTAGTAAATGTAGTCAGGGTGGTACGGTATCTCATCTTAATCGTCAACAGCTATTGCAGAAAGTCCTCTAGAAAACATTTGCACTTACATACTACAATCGTAGAATGGAAGATTGGTCAGCTTTGAAAGAAGCCCTTTCCAGGTCGTGGGCGTGAATTTATTCATACCACTTCATCTACTAGATGCGAAACCTGTTTTCTTTGTGCCCTCCTCCAATGGTCCCATAGATTAGAACCAACTATTAGTCTTGCCTCGTCAGGTTCATTACATTTCATTAGGGCCTTACGTTACCAGCAGGACTAGGAACGTGCTTTATGAATAATGTCCAAACTCGGTTACTATTTGTATGTGTTATCAACATGGTCCCACTAATTATGCCTTTCAGCATTGAGTCTGGTAACCGCATGCTGTTTAGTATGTATCTCAATGCATTATTATTATTATTATTATTCTATCAATGTAATTGTGGAAATATCACGTCTACTACCGTTAGGAATACAGTGCAATTCGAAACCGAACAGTTCACAATTAGCGGTGTCGAGACGAATCATGCAGAACAATATCTGTCAGAGGGGTAATGCGCGTTAGGTGGAACAGAGCGCAGGACTGGTGGCGTGTTTATACTGTATGTCCTGTCCACCAGACTGGAACTAGTTGTGAGCGGAGTAACGTGCCCGTGGCAGACTCCAATGTATATGCGTATACGCGTCGAATTTTCTCGTTGTAAACCTCTAAACCAGTGTGGCATACGTATGGTATACACAAACGCTGAATATGTGAATATGCTTCTGGTCCTTGGTGCGTCTCATAACCGGGCTGTTGTTACAGCTCGTAAATATGCTACTAGATATCCTCGTCGACGCCATCCAGGTAAAAATGTGTTTCGTTGTCTGGAACTGCGCCTTCAGGAGTCAGGTTCTCTCCTTCCACCGACACATGACGTAGATCGTCCACGGACTCGCCACACCAAGAACCTCAGCGAGGTACACGTAGCTTAGCAAGGCAGCTGCGTGTCTTGCAACGCACAGTCGTTAACGTGCTGCACGAGATTGGGCTGCACCCATATCATTATGCTTCCGCGCAACAGCTGCATCCTGCAGATCGCCATCAGCGGATGCAATTCTGTGATTGGTCCCAACAACTACAGGAAGCCAACGATAAGTTCGTGAACTCCGTAATATGGTTGGATGAAGCAGCATTCACTCGTGAGGGTGTCTTCAATATACACAATGCCCACCATTGGTATGGGGTTAACCCGCACGTCACCCGCGGCCGTAGATATCAAGTTCGCTTTGGTATCACTGTCTGGGTCGGAATACTGGGCGACAGGTGCTTGGGCTCCTACATGATGCCTGACAGATTGACTGCACGAAGGTATCATGCATTCCCTTCAAACTATCTGCCTGATGCGCTGGAAGATGTCCCATTACCTGTTCGACAGAGGATATGGTTCCAACATGATGGTGCACCTCGACACTCTGGAATTAACGTGCCACAGTATTTGGACAGAACATTTCCACGGAAATGGCTCAGGCGTGGAGGCCCAGTTGTATGGACACCGCTTTCACCTGACCTAAATCCCCTGGATTTCTTTCAGTGGGGACACCTGAAGGAGCCGACGAATGTGGAAGAACTGGTAGCGCGTGTTCGTGTTGCTCTTCTTATACTGTCGACGCAGCTTTGCTGCGAATGGTCCGGAGCTGTTTGATCCGGTGGGTTGCGCAATGTTTGGACGTGCAGGGAGGTCACTTTGAGACTCTGTTATCCTGAGGACAACGTATTCTGTTCTGAAGGTCATTCGTACATTAATATGGACATTATTATTGTCACTGGTTGCTAATGCGCGACGACTGAGCGCTCGTGTTACATTTAATATAAAAGACAAGTAGATGTTGTGTTCTTATACCGTGCTATCATCTTTAGCATCTCAAAATTGATATTGTTTTTGTAGTTATTCTGTCCTATGACAGGTCATTTGTTTCAACTGTCTATTTCTTGTTTGCCTAACCACGCATTTGTTATGTTCAGCGTTACAAAATGTTGTAAGTTTAGGATACATGTGACCTAAGAAACGTTGTATATTACAGTGCGTAATGTCAGACTGGAATTAGCAAACAAAGGAAACACGCCCCACCCTAGGATCGAACCAGCACAGCTGATATATCCTTACAGTGGTACTTACCCTACATGTGGTCTTTTTCATCCGGATGTACTCGCCAGACGAAATTTTGTAAGAGACATTTTTTTATCGCTGGCATATGAGGAGCCGCGCTACGAATAAATAGATATATATATACTGTCTGCAAAGTGTGTCCCGAATAGAGTTAGTGGTGGTGGTGGTTAGTGTTTAACGTCCCGTCGACAACGAGGTCATTAGAGACGGAGCGCAAGCTCGGGTTAGGGAAGGATTGGGAAGGAAATCGGCCGTGCCCTTTCAAAGGAACCATCCCGGCATTTGCCTGAAACGATTTAGGGAAATCACGGAAAACCTAAATCAGGATGGCCGGAGACGGGATTGAACCGTCGTCCTCCCGAATGCGAGTCCAGTGTGCTAACCACTGCGCCACCTCGCTCGGTAGAGTTAGTAGTAAATGGAATAGAAATAAGTTAAAACGTCTAATATGAAGTTTTACTGCGCGCCACTTTAAGCAGAAACTACTAGTTTTTCAGGCGTACAAATGTCTACGACGTAATATCTCCTAAACAGTGATATAATTTTGCACATACATTCAGAACAGTGTGGGGGTACTACCTGCAAACTGTGTTGTGAATAGAGTCGGTAGCAAAATGGTAATACATTAAAAAGTTATGTATGATACTTAAGTCTTACTTGATAAAAGTGAAAATATAGTAAGTGATATACTTTTTTCCTACGATCATTCTCATTTATTGTTCCCTCCCAGCTGCAAATATTAAATCAGATTACATGTTTTATCCACTCTGGATCATCTTCAGCTCTAAGTAACTGCGTCAGCGACAAGTCTCGTCCAAACAAACCGCATATCAAAGTCCTGTGTTTTTCAGTACTCTGATATGTGGTTCTGAGTAGACAAGACTGGTTGCTGACGCAGTTACTTAGATCTTAAAATGTGCAACTGAGACGGAACAGTAAATGAGAATTATCTTAAATTTCAATACGAGTAGAGTTGCTGAGTCTCGCAAGATGATTATGTCGACTATAATGAAATTTTTTCCATCATTTTGTGGGGGCTGACAGTCAGCGAGAAAAGTTTGGCAAATAGGTGTACAGAGCCGTTTCTGGAGTGCTTTGATGGTGTGCTGACTTCATCGATGACGTCATAGGATTTCACTTCCCCTACCTTCCCCTCTCCCCAACCTCATCTGACAAAGGCCAGTTTCCCTATGTATAAATTTTGGTAGGTTTTTCACTTACTCCTGTGTATGTAGGGCTCTTGTCCTAAGTATAAATTGGCGGGAGATCCAAGATGTCTGACCTGGAATACGAGACGGCTATGCAACACGGCGACCAGGGCATACTGGCAAGAATCGGAATGCTGTCCCTGTCTCTATGACGGGAGAATCCAAGACCCATAACACTGGCACAGGCCCCATGACGTCAGAATCAGAGAGGGCGATGCAAGATGGCTGACTTGGAACAATGGCACTGGCTTTATGATGTCAGAATCCAAGTCTCATAATACTGGCGCTATGATGTCAGATGTACTGAGACAGATTATGTTTGTGCATGTCCAGGTCTGTCTGCTGGTCAAATGATGTCTTACTTGAAGTGTTTCCTTAAGCTACCATTCATTCAGAAGTGTATGGTCAGTGCATACTGCTTCTCGTAAGTCTGTTTTTAGATCTCTCCACATGCGTCTTTATTTAAACCAACACTGAGGAGGCCTTCCAGACATACCCCTATGCTGCTGAGTGGACTTATTCCCCTAAGTTAAAATCCAAACTGTATGCTGTGTAGTAGGAACACTTCCGTCTTTATTTAAACAAATAACGTGCTTGGGGAGCTCCCTATTCCGCGGCCGCAAAGTTCATGATCACCAGACTGGTCGGGAAGTCCACCACCACCCCATCTGTGGTACCCTACAGAGAGTCAAGTCACAGCACACCATTGCCGCTCTTAGAAGATTGGGCAGGGTCGAATCGTTGGCCGATGGAGTACGAAAAGGAATCCTCTGAATTTCGGTTACACGATTAAGTATAAAAATCTAAAGGTGCTATTTCATTTAAATACTTAGGGATTACATTTAGAAATAATTTGACAATCACATAAATAATGTTGTGGGGAAAGCAAACTAAAGACTGCGATTTATTGGTAGAGCACTTAGAAAATGCAACAGCTCTACGTACCTTACGCTTGTCTACCCTCTTCTGGAGTACTGCTATGTGGCGTGGGATCCGCATCAGATAGAATTGACGAAAGATGTCGAAAAAGTTCAAAGTAGGGCAGCTCGTTTTGTGATACCGTGAAACAGGGGAGAGACCGCCACGGATGTGATACACGAATTGGAATGGCAATCACTAAAGCAAATAATTTTTCGTTGCGACAGCATCTTTTCATGAAATTTCGGCCACCAGTATTTTCCTCTGCGTGTGAAAATCTATTGTTGGTGCCCACATACATAGGGAGAAATTATCATTACTACAAAATAAGAGAAATCAGAGCTCGCACAGAAATATTTAAGTGTTCGTTTTTCCAGCACGCTGCTCGAGAGTGGAACGATAGAGAAACAGCTGGAAGATTGTTCGATGAACCTTCTGCTAATCACTCATTTGTGAATTGCAGATTAATCCTGTGGACGTAGATGTATATGAATGAAATAATGAAGGATGAAACTGGAAGAAGATTCCAGAGGTATTACATTGAAGCAGTTGTAAGTATTAGTATTTGATTTATTTACTAATTTATTTTGTATGTATCTTCACAGTAAACAGTTTTTATTAACGACGTTAAGTTCTCCACTTCAGTATTGGCCTCTTTTTATAGCTGTCTACTGTCAGAACTTTCTGGCAAACTGAAACACTCGTTCGTCTTTCTCTTATAATAAAAGATCCGCTCGTGTTTTTTAACTTTTTGGAGGAGGAGACAGAAGCTGGTTAGTATTCTGTGGTCCCATTTCCTCGTCCTCGACGACATGACGTAATGTTTTGAGTCCTCAAGTGACTAAGCAGTAACCACGTAGCCCTTACAATTCTGTCTAGGCTCCAGTGTCCATTCAAAAGACTGTTTTAACATGCGAAATCTGGAACTCAGTATACCAATCGCACAGTTTGACGAGAACGAGAGAGTCTGTATTTAAAAATTTTATTTTTGTAATTAGCAGTAACTCTGCATTTAGAGTAGGGTTGCATTAATTTTTTTAATAACAGAAATACTTATTCACCTAAGAGAATGCAAAGTGCCGTGTGCAGCAAGTCTTAGCAGGGTACCGTGGACGGGGTGGTGGCGGATTTCTAGATCGGTCTGGTCATCACGAACTTTGCGACCGCATAGTAGGAAGCTCTCCCTGTCAAGGTATTTGCATAAATAAAGACTCAAGTATTCCAAGCCAACGGCCTTGCCGCAGTGGTAACACGGTTCCCGTCGGATCACCAAAGTTAAGCGCTGTCGGGCTGGGATAGCACTTGGATGGGTGACCATCCAGTCTGCCGAGCTTTGTTGGCAAGCAGAGTGCACTCAGCCCTTGTGAGGCAAAACTGAGGAGCTGCTTGATTGAGAAGCAGCGGCTCCACTCACGGAAACTGACATACGGCCGGTGAGCTGTGTGCTGACCGCATGCCCCTCCATATCCGCATACAGTGACGCCTATGGGCTGAGGATGACACGGTGGCCGGTCGGTACCGTTGGGCCTTCATGGCCTGTTCGGGAGGAGTTAAGTGTTCCTACTCCATAGCATACAGTTTGGACTTTAACATAGGGAAATAGATCGAGACGGCGACACAGGGGCGTGACTGGGAGACCCATTTCCTTCCTCCAGTGTTTGTCTGAATAATGACGCAAGTGAAGAGGTCCAAACATAGAGTTAGGAGAAGCAGTTTGCAGTGACCGTACACCTCAATTTAAGAGCTTTGGACGACTTAAGGTCAAATAAGGCAGAAAGGACAGATAATATTCTACCAGAGTTACTAAAATTATTGGGGAACGTGGCAACAAAACGACTAGTCACGTTGGTGTGTAGAATGTGTGAGACTGGCAATGTACCATCAAACTTTCGGAAAAACAACCTCGATCAAATTCCGAAGGTAGTAAGAGCCGACAAGTGAAAGAATTTTTGCGGTCAGATTAACCACTCATGAATCCAAATTGTTGGCAATGATAACATACAGAAGTGTGGAAAAGAAAATTGAGGATGTGTTAGACGACTATCAGTGGCTTTAGGAAGAGTAAAGACACTAGAGAGGCAAGTCTGACAGTGCGGTTGATAATGGAAGCAAGACTGAAGGAAAAGGAAGACACATTCATAAGATGGAAGGTGTGGTGTCACCGTCAGACACCACACTTGCTAGGTGGTAGCCTTTAAATCGGCCGCGGTCCATTAGTATACGCCGGACCCGCGTGTCGCCACTGTCAGTGATAGCAGACCGAGCGCCACCACACGGCAGGTCTAGAGAGACTTACTAGCACTCGCCCCAGTTGTACAGACGACTTTGCTAGCGATGCTACACTGACGAAGACTTTCTCATTTGCCGAGAAGATAGTTAGCATAGCCTTCAGCTAAGTCAATTGCTACGACCTAGCAAGGCGCCGTATTCAATTGATATTTATTATATGAAGCATGTATCATCAAGAGCGATGTTCTACAATTATGGATTAAAGTTAAGTATTCCAGAACCTACGTACTTTTCTTTATAGCATTCATTACGTATCCTGTTTCAGACCTCACGCCAGCCTGCGTGAGTTTAAGCGCGTGCCTATCGGCTTCCTCTCATTGTGTCTAGGCTGTCTTGCCTAGACACAACAGAAGGAGCGTTCAGTAATGTAAACTTATGCAAGATCTTTGAAATTCTTCAGAAATGGGGAAAGATGGGTAATATAGAATTCGTACAAGAACTAAGAGGGAAAAATAAGTCTGGAAGACCAAGAACGAAGTGCTCGGATTAAAAAGGGGCAAGGCAGTGATGTAGTCTTTTGCCCTACTATTCAACGCATTCGTCGAAGAAGCAAATGAGCAAATAAAGAAAAAGTTTCAAGAGTGGGATTACAATTCAGGATGAAAAAGGTGATAGGTTATCAGTGATAAGATTTGTTGATGACGCTGGTATCCCTAGTGAAAGTGAAGAAGAATTACAGTCTCTGTTGATTGGAATGAACAGTCCAATGAGTACAGAAAATGGATTCAGAAAGACGAACGTGATGAGAAGTAGCACAAATGAGAACAGTTAGAAACGTAGTGTACCTTGTATCTAGGCAGAAAAATAACGCATGATGGACGGAGCAAAGAGGACGTAAAAAGAAGATTACACAGGCAAAGAGAGCATTCCTTGTTAATGTAAGTTTACTAGTATCAAACATACGCTTTAAAGGAAGAAATTTCTGAGAATGTACTTTAGGAGCACAGATTTGTATTGCGGGCTTTTACAATAATAAAATGATGGTGGTGAGTGTGGCTCCCAATTACGTTCCCTCCTACTCAGAGTTGAAATATTCAAAGTTTTGGCTGGTTTCGTTGTCTAGGGGCTGGCATACGTAGTTGCCGCATTACAGGCCAAGTACTGATGAGTCTACAGTATAAAATACGAATGTACACATGAATCAAATGGTCGAAGGTTCCTATCACTCGGCAATTGCGAATATAACGTAGAAATTTATAATTGGAAGATTTCAATTAAATAAACTCTGCAGGTACTATCTTAACGACTTTAAATGATGAGTACGATAGTAGAAGTACTTTTGAGAATGCGGTATATTTCTGCAAAACGCTTATTGGTGTAGATGGTCCAGCGCTTAAATAAAATATCAGTTCAATAACAGGGAAACAATAGATTCCTTCTGCACGTAATTAGCTATGAACAACGACATAGCTCGTGAGATATTCACTTCTAAATGGACACTATGTCTTCACTGTATAAGTCATGGAAATCACACAAGAGCACAACTCGGCCCTTCGAAAAATTTCTATCTCCTGCGACCACACGCAAATCGCTCCACACTCTACAAGTCTCTCCTGCGACCGTACTTAGCGCCTTCACGTCCAGCACCTCCCGTGTCCAATGTCGTCCTCTCTGAAAGGATGCTCCTCCCCAACCTCCATACATTTCTCTTAGTAACGAGCGCTGTGATTGGCTAGAGCGCTCCCTCCACGTCTCCAAGCCAACATGCACTCAAAAACACATTCTAACACATTCGAAATACTGGATTTACGTTTAAATAACTTGAAATTAAATAAATATTCCTACGACTGGACCGTAAACACGCTCTAACACACATTATTAAATACATAAACAAATTAAATAAACATATATCAAAGGAATAGCAACAAAAGGTAGGCCAGTAGCCTAATGTCTCTGTGCTTTCTAAAACACAGTAAATATTTAACCAATTTCTTCATGAATAGTATATATCGGATATAAACAAAGACATAGATGAATAAATATATTTATAAGCATGCTGCTACCGTTTTTCGTGTAACTGTGGAGTATTTATGGCCTGACGCGATCGATAGTAATCGGCCACTTTGACCTCCAATAACTCACGTACTATTTAAGTTACATGCCTGTAATTTATACCAATTTAGGTTTACACTAATAGCTTTCTACAGATACGTATATCGACGACATCGGATGATCCGTTCAGAGTTTGGAAATTCGTTGCTGGGTGTTACTTGTATAATTTATCGTCAGATACTAAACTTTAAACTAATAAATATATTGAAAATCTGATTACAACATCAGAATCGTCATGCAAATAATGGCATTGGACATGTTTCTTTTTGAGGTATAATGATTCATCCGGCTACTATTAATTTCTATACGAACTGTGAAATGTCTGCCATTAAGGTTTCACAAAGTCCACCATCTTTGGCACTCTCAGCGTGTCTCCTTCATCGACACAGCGTCACAATGGATTTCTCGTCCGGCTAACGTACGGCGCCACGTGTTTGCTGCCGGGCCCTGGCTGGCCAACCGGCCCGTGCGACCACGCCAACTTCGAACTTGGAATATTTTCAGGGCGCCACAATTCGCCCGTTACCTCACAGTATGATAGTAAAACATGGACTGTGGGAAAACTGGAACGGAAGAGAATCGAAGCATTTGAGAATGTTGAAAGATAAGGTAAGAAAAGAGGAGGTTTACCACAGAATCGACGAGGGAAAGAATGTAGAGGAAACATTTACAACATAAAGGGACAGGGTGACAAGGCAGCTGTTAAGACATTAGGGAGTAACTTCCGCAGTACCAGGGGGGGAGGTGAAAACTGTAGAGGAAGACAGAGATTGAAATACGCCCAGCAAATAATTGAGGATATAAGCTGCAAGTGCTGTCCTGAGATGGAAGGGTTGGCACAGGGGAGAAATTCGTGGCGGGCAGCATCAAACCAGTCGGAAGACTGATGACACAAAAAAAGTGCCATTATACCAGAAACGGAATTATGAGGTCATAGAGCCAGTGCCAGTATTCCGGGTATTGGTTTCTTTCGTCATAGAGCCAGTGTCAGTATTCCAGGTCAGCCATCTTGCAACGCCATCTCGGATTCTGACATGATAGTGCCTGTGACAGTGTTACAGGTCTTGGAGTCTGACGTCATAGAGATAGGGCTGCAAGTATGCCCTGGTTGCACAATGTTGGATCGCGATTTTGTATTTCAGTTCAGCCATCTGGCATTTTCCACTAATTTATACTTAGGACAACAGACTGGTTACACAGGAGTAGTTGAAAACCCAATCAAAATTTGAGGTTCCTGCCAAAGTTTGTATTTCCCACTATTTTATATAGAGGGTAATTGGCCTTTGACATACCGGGGCCCGGAACCGCGCTGCTGCTACGGTCGCAGGTTTGAATCCTGCCCCGGGCATGGATGTGTGTGATGCCCTTACGTTAGTCAGTTTTAAGTAGTTCTAAGTCTAGGGGACTGATGACCTCAGATGTTAAGTCCCATAGTGTTTAGAGCCATCTGAACCATACCGGGGAGGGGGGAGGGGGGAGGGGAAATCATACGGCGTCATCGATGTTGTCATCAGTGAGGTCAGCGCGGCAGAAACGGCTCTGTATACCCACTTCCGTAAATATTTGATGCCGTGTGTAAAGCTAGTCGAAAGACCCTAAGTGCTCTCTTTCTGAAATAATGGGTGAATAAAGTCCGGTTATTTCCGTGCTGTGAGTTACAGTGCCTCAAGGCGGTTACACGGTTCATAACTGTCATACTTGCCTTATTGTGTTAAACATTTATGAAACGTCCCCTTTGAACAATTATTCATGACTGTGCTTAAACTGACACACAATATTTTGTTAGCGCAACGCAATCTGACTTTCAAAATTCCCTACAAAAGAATGGCCCTGACTAACATTAAACTATACCTTTCACAAATCACTTACCTCACAAAAATCTTCGCTGCTCAAGCTACTGCAATACAGCGAGCGCCACTACTGCCAGCTAAATAAAAGATTCAAACTATGGAAGGCACTAACTACTGATAGGGATAGTTAGCAAATGAAAGATATTAATAGAGAACAAACAATGTATTTACCTTGATATCATCATATATAAATATAGCAGTTCATGACAAATTTCAAAACTCCGCCATCTCTCTCTCCACATCCACCACTGCTGGCGGCTCACCTCCAACTGCGCAACGCTACGCGCTGTTCACAGCCAGCTGCCTAACACTACAATGGCGAGTATTACAACAATGCAAAGCAGACACAGACTGCCCACAGCACAGCCAGTGATTTTCATACAGAGGTGGCGTTACCAATAAGAAAACCTAAACAGCCTACTTACATAGCCCCCCCCCCATGCTCCCCACAAAAAATTTTTACAAATTGGATTGGGCAGTGGCCAATACAGATTTGAAAAAAAATTTTCATTATTACAATAACAAAGAAATCAAATGCACACACTTACTGATACAATGTTGGTCAAAAGCTAAAAATTTCTCACAGACCATAAAGACAGTCCTCATCATTCGTCACAGTAAAATTGCAGTGTTTTTCTCAAAGTCTGAGCAGTAAAAGAAAATGCACACGGAAGTAGTGGATTTCCATGCCGTCTTGAAGAAGTAGTGTTGTCCTTCCAACGGAAAGACAGTGCTGACTCTTGACATGCTGACAGGTAATGGGCCACAACAGAGCAAACCCACAGCGGAGTCATTCGACGGTTTGAAGAAGATTGGTAGGTAGGTCATCACAGAGCAGACCCACTAGAGTCCTGGTAGAGATTGTGGTATTGGTGGGCCATCAGAGTCGCAGACCCACTGCAGTCCTTGCAGAAATAATGGTACTGGTGAGTCAGCAAAGGTGTAGACCCACTGTAGTCCTAGTAGAAATAATGGTATTGGTGGGCCATCAAAGATGCAGACCCACTGTAGTCCTTGTAGAGATAATGGTATTGGTGGGCCACCAGAGGTGCAGACCCACTGTAGTCCTTGTAGAAATGTCCAGCAGCCATCTGTTGCGATTGTGCAGGTGCACATTCACCATCGAAGAGTCTTGCGGAGAACATAGCAAGTCCATAAACCACCACTTGTGCACTCACAAAGTTTTTGGAATTGTCTTTAGAACCAACAATGCTGTTATCCAGTCCCTTGCTGAATTATTAACACACGTGCAAACACTAACAGTCCCTACTTCTCACATATTGTCCATATACTATGACCAACAGAAACGTGTGCAGTGAAATGTAACTTACAAGTTAATAATAAGATGAAATGGTGTCAATTACAATTTTATAACATGAGAATACAATTACAAAGGTACAAAATACATCATTAAAGAACATAACAATACAGATAACATTTGTAGTAAAACAGGCGTTACAAAAGAATAGAAATAGACATATACATCAGTGTTACAGGAATTATGACATGAGTACATACATAAAAGATCAGAATAACTTTCGAAACATCAACTTCACACATGAGCATTAACACAAAACAGAATAAATAATGTCTAAACATCTTTACAAAGTAAATAACACATTATTAATGCCAATTGTATTTGAGGATAACAGTATTCCTCATCATAGTGAATGTAACTTAGTATTAGAAGAGAAAAATGTTCTATGAAACAGTACACAGAGACAGGAAGAAAACAAATACACATGGGTACACAAACATATAGTGGGATAACACAAAAGGGAAAGGACAGGGTTTGTTTTACTGCAGTATTTTGCATTTGCATGGAGATCTCCCTTTGTTCATCATTATTCCCAAAAAGTCCTATCTAAGCCTGCTTTCTGTATTCTGTTCATATTTCTTTCAAAATAATTATTTCTGATTGTACAATACTCATTTGGGCCCAAATCGTTTTCATATAACTTCGCAATGCATTCTTTACCTATTCTCCATAGTCAGTTTCTTATACAGTCTACCCCCTCTTAAGCTAACTTAAATCTACTGAGCTCAGATGCTAAACTAAGGAACGAGGCAGTGCAGCAGCACAAAATAAGTAACACAAACAACAATGACCAAAAAAAATGGAAAATTGCAAAGCAAGCTACAGTAAATCTAAATTACCAAGCAATGCAACATTACAACTAATATGAGCCAATGTGCAGCAACAATAAAAATAAATGAGTAGTAAAATTGGCTTAGCAGAGTAACACAAAGTCAAATTCAGTAACACTACGCCTGGCAAACAGCAGTAACTTATACCTAAACATGACATAGCTCAAGCAGAAAAAATATTACAGTAAAAACAACAATGCAGATAAGGGAAATGTATATTCACATCTTAATATCTATGTAATTAAAGTGGTGCACCACAACAACTGATTGTAAAAAGAAATATTACCATGTACTTGAAAAGAAAATTATGTGTTACTGTTACTAGTTCCTTCTTATTGTTCTTTCCTTTCCAAGTGCTCCTTTTTTAAGGAATGTGGATCATAAAATAATTATTTAATAGATCTGTTGACAGAAAGTGTTCACATTAGCAAATGCATTTCATTTTATAAAAGCAATGCTGCAACACAGCTGGAAACCAGATATCAAATGAAATAACCAACTATGAAAAGCAAAGCATAAAAATATCATTCAATAGTCATGTGACATTTCATAAGTTAGTAGAAACTCTATCAACTCTCGTAGAAAGAAGCTTGTCATAATCAGGTGTGCAGATGTAAAAATATTTCTCGTCATTTCATTAGGCATTTCAGTAAATATCGTAAATTAAGAGCTAGTGTAATCATATGTTTTCAAGTTCGACCGTGTCGTTTTTGCGATGCTTTCTACAAAGGAATGTCAGAAGCGAGGTTAATGGCGTCCCCTTTTTTTTTTTTTTTTTACCTGTGCCGCTGAAAGGCTAATGGCTTTTTTTTTTTTTTTTCGGGCGGCTGTCGCCCAGGTGGGTGCCCGCGGCGCATTACGTGCAGGTGGTCACTTAACTCTCTTACGGAAATATTTACGACAGCAGTTTCCGCTACAGTGACAGTCTCACATAAAAATATTTCACAGGTCAAGAATTAGCGTTGCAAATCTGTAGAAAGAAAATCCTATAAATATAAGTGTCCAAAAAAATTTTCGCCGGCATTGTGATACAGTCACGCATTTACACACACATTTCATAACTCTTAAAGTACGATTCTCGGTTTCCAACATCCTTTTTCACAAGTCAGCGTCCCTAACCACTATTCATTACTCCTTACCTTATTCGTCGACACTTCTTCAATATTGCATCATAACAGATAAGTATCATAATCAAATAACTCATATAGCATCAGCCTATTAATCATAAACATACCTCAGCAGCATAATACACATCGTCGTCGTAAAAATAACATCATAACACCTCAGTCAAATCTCAAAATCGTCGTAGCTTCCTCCAATAATTAAAAAAATTCTCTGCTCATGTCAAAAGTGTCATCTGCCTCAAACGTACTTTAAAATCATGCTCCCTTACCAAATACATCATTCAAAGCTCTCATAGTATCACAATGATTCCGAAAAAATATGAACAGTTTACAAAGTACAGACAAAATACAGTTTCATAAGTGTGAAGTTACCCAACTGTGTATTGCGTAAACATGTGTCACTGATGTAGTAAAAAAATGTTTATCCCTCAGTTACATGATCAGATAGTTGTGTAATTTGTGTGTTAGAGAAATATGGTACCGATGTGTAAAGTTGATTAAGCAAATACCATATTAGCTAGGGTTCCTTGTGGTTGCCACACACATGGTACACAAAGTAAGCATGTACCCCCCTGAGGATAAATGTAATTATACTCCCAGGTGTTACAAATTACAGCAATGGAATGAAATGTATCACGGAAAACTTTCTTTGTAATTAAAAAAATATTTAAAAATAAGTGTTTTAAGTATAAGATTGATCACTCAAATGTGTGTACTGTAGCGCTAAACTGTGCATCTTGTCGCAACATAATCTCTGTGGAAGTGTCGTAGTTATCGTCCTCCGAAAGCTAAGTTCTGCAGAAGTCAATGTACTTACCACATGATAAACAAAAGTGAAATGCTTTGCGTATAGATATCGTAGTTATTATGCTTATTGGCGTGATGAAGAAAGTACTGTACAGTAACGTATTGTTATGCCACGAAAAAGACTGTCTCATTGTTGCTATACCACAAAAGTTACTACTAAAACATGTTTTTCTTCCTAGAAGAATTCAGAAAACTGTGCAGATATAAAACAGATACACCGCAAAATCAACATTGTAAAATGTCACTCATTAGTAGCCTCGTGATAAAACCGTGTAGTTGTCACTTAAACTAACCACTGCGCCGTCTGGTATCTCACAGAAAGTACATTAAACCCAGAATGTATTTTCAAGTAAACCAAAATGTTGCATTAAAATCTCATTAGCAGTACTGGTAAATGTTCTAAATATGTAAGCCTTATAGTCGTTCCATAATCGTGCAACTAACAAGCAAGAATGTACACACACAATAACACTGTGACGTCTGTTCACTATAACAATGCATTCGTCATTTCTGTTTAAATAAGTTCTCTTGATTCTTGATTGAATATTTAACTTCAAACATTGTTGTATGTTAATAGATTCTAAGTCTGACAAAGCATATTAGTAATGTGAAGCGAAAAATTTTATGACAAAGACTAAGTTAAAAAGCAGATTATCTTTCAATAAACGGTTTTACATGTGAAATGTGGTGTAAACCTTTACTCTTCCTAGTACGCAGAGTTTCAACTTCAACGCAATTATCATGTGGTATACGTCGGATTCTGTAAGGTCCATTGTAAACTAGAAAGAATTTGTGACTCAAGTGTTTCTTCTTATGTGACAATGAATGAGCTTTAATGAGAACTTTCTGACCAATATATAATTTCTTTGCATTTGCTTTACCGTGTAGTTTTCTCCTTTTGTCTGCTGCAGATTTTATATTTTTAAGAGCCAAATCAATTATGTCTTTGTGTCGAAGTTTACGTGTATTTGGGAAAGGTACAAGCTCTCTGATTCTGTTCGGTGGTTCTTCATTCTTCAGTACAAGAGTAGGTGGTAAAGCAGTGGAACCATGAGGCATTTCATTCAGCACATTTTGAAATAATTGTAGATATCTGTCCCAATGCTGATGCTTTCTGTGACAATAAAGTCTGCAAAGCTTATTGATTTCTTTCATAATCCGTTCAGACGGGTTGCAATGTGGTGAGTACAATGAAATAAAAACAGGTTTGATTTTATGGTTGCGAAGCATGCGTGACCAAACAGCAGATCTGAAATGCGGTCCATTATCTGAAATGACTTTACTAACGTGTCCAACTTCACGTAAGAAATTTTTAACAAAGGCGTTGGATACAGACCGTCCAGTGGCTTTACGTAACGGTGTGAAAGAAACAAATTTTGAAGTAAGTTCAACAGCGACTAGAACGTACGAAAATCCATTAGATGTTCTGACAAGCGGTCCCAAGAGATCAACAGCCGCAAATTCTTTTAATTTAGAAGGAATAATAGGAAATAACGGGGCACGATGTGAGATAGTAGATGGTTTCGCCTTTTGACAAAGTTTACAAATAGACAAGACTCTTCGAATTCTTTTTTCCATATTGTTAAAATAACAAGTCGTTCGAAGAATATGATAACATTTTCGTGGACCAAAATGTGCGTAGCTGAAATGAATGTACAAAATGAGCTTATTAACAAAATCGTCAGGAATGCAAAGTACCCATAGCTTGTCATCAACAGTGCAGCGTTTGAACAGTATGTTGTTTCTAACCAGATAATAATGCCGAATCTGTGTGTGTGTCTTTTCATGCCATTTGCTCTTGATGTCTTTCCAAATCGGATCTTTATCTTGTTCATGAGCAATGTCCTTTAAAGATGTGGTGATGAAGTTTTCAAAGGCGACTTTCTGAATGTAAAGAATACTGAAATTTTTCTCGAGGTTGCCTTCTGTGGTACTTTTCTCAAGCCCAGCCGGTGCGCGAGACAGTGCGTCCGCAACAATGTTCTCCTTGCCGGGAATGTAGACTATTGTGAAGCGGAATTCTTGCAGAAACAATGCCCAACGGTTTAACCTGTCATGATTTAATTTTGAAGACATAAGAAATTGTAATGCACGATGATCACTGTATACTTTTACGTGCTTACCAGAAAGAAAGAAACGGAATTTGTTAAATGCCCAAACGATAGCTAAAGCTTCTAATTCAGTAACGGAATAATTTTTTTCAGATTTTGTTAGCACTCGGCTAGCAAAAGCAATGGTTTTCTGAATGGTAGCGTCATTTTCTATGGCTTCTTGAAATAAATGGGCACCAAGACCGACTTTAGAAGAATCCGCGCTAAGGCAGAAATCTTGTGACAGATCTGGATGAGCTAAGATTGGCGCGTGAAGTAACGCTTCTTTCAAAGAATTGAATTCCATTTGTGCTTGTTCGTCCCAGTTCCAAATAGTATTTTTTCCAGTGAGAGAACAAAGTTTTGGTGTAACAAGAATTTGCATATTCAGAAAACGACGGTAAAAATTTACGAGACCTAGAAAACTGCGGACTTGTCTTTTTGTGGATGGAACTGGAATGGCTCTGATTGCTTCTAACTTTTCAGGATCCGGCTGAATGCCTTCAGAAGAAATAATATGTCCCAAAAACTTCACCTTTGTCCTACCGAATTCAGACTTTTCCAAGTTAACTGTAATTCCAGATTCTGCAAAAATACGTAACAAACTGTTGAGGATGCGATTATGTAGTTCCCATGAAGCTTCTGCTATTAGAATATCGTCCACATATAAGGTGATGTGACGTTTTAAGAACTCAGGTAATATGGAATTTAGCCCGCGAATGAATGCTGCTGAAGAAATGTTCAAACCAAAGGGAAGTTTCCGAAACTGATAACAAATGCCGAAACAAAGGAAAGCTGTGTATTTTCTACATTCTGGATGAAGTTCGATCTGATAAAAGCTGGATCTGAGATCAATGGAAGACAACACTTTTACACCATTAAAATTTTGAAGAAGTTCTTCCAACGTTTGCGGCCTGTCTGTTTCAGGAATAATGATCGTATTGATTTGTCTCGAATCTAAGACAAGCCTGATCGATCCATTTTTCTTCTCAACAACATGTAATGGATTGTTGTATGAGCTTACTGCAGGCTCAATAATGCCCTCGTCAAGCATAGATTGTATTTCTGTTCTAACACGGTCCCTATAATGTGCTGGAATTACATATGGTCTAACACAAAATTTAGTATGCTCACGAACACGAAATTGGTATTGAAATCCCTTGATTGTTCCTGTTTTATGAGTAAAAACTGTGGAATGTCCTTGTAAAATCTCAAAAAGGTCCTGCCTATCAGTGTCATTACAATTCTCAATTGTTTGAATTTTATTCTGAATTAACTCATTAGTATCAAATGCGCCGTCGATATCACCCCTGTCAGTACTTGCAGAGTGATTGTTAGTGTCAAGTTCCGTCGAAAATTCCGAACTGTTGTCTAACAGAAGGTAAAGCCGATTAATTTCCTCGTCATGGTTTGAGAGCCAATCTTCAAATTTCAAAGCTACTGACTTACCTTCTTTTTCTAAACTTATTTCAGCATCGTGAAAGCTTAAGATTGCTTTGTATTCATTTAAAAAGTCTACTCCCAGTATAATTTCCGTCGACAATAATGGAACAATAAGAAAGTTCATAGAGAAGCTGTGGCTTTGACAAAAGAATTCTAAGTTGGTTTGTTGGCGTACATCTACACTTTTTCCAAAGATTGCACCTTGCAATTTAATCTTACGTAACGGAAGTGTGGGGCAATCGTTCGATTTGTTGCATTTGCTAATGGCTGTTTCACTGATTACTGAAATGGGACTGCCAGAGTCAAGTACTGCCGTAAATTTTACATCATTTACTGTAATGTGAATCACAGGATATGCAATGTTGTTATGTTTTATGTCGTGTTCCTGGAGTAAGATGTCCCTAATGTCTTCCATTTTTACGTAATTACTAGCTACGGCAGCTGCGTCGTCAGTTTCATAAGTATGTTTTGTGGCTGCCAGCGGTGTGAGTCATTGCCTATTGTCTCTTTGTTGGCGCGCGTCGTTATTGGGGTTTGGAGACCTAACTTCTACAAATTCACCGTGACGAGAGGGCCCTGCTCTGTTTGAATCCCGCCAGTTCTGATGCAATTCAGGTCTGTCGTTACGATCACATCGTCTGTCGTCATGTCGGTAGTTCCTGTAGTTTCTTTCTTGTCGGTGAAGTGGTGGAGAATTTCTCCCTGAATCGTAACTGCGCGCTGGACCGTTGCGTCTCAAGTTATTCTGTCTCCCGTAATAATAATTGTTTTGGTTCCCATATAGTCTGTTTCTCTGATTGTATCTGTGATAGTCATTACCGCGGAGAGGTGATCTTTCCCTGTAATTATTACTACTCTGCCAACGGTTGTCATACGGGTGGTGTCTGTTTTGGTCACGATTTGTGTTGTGGGAATAGCCTTGTCGCGTCCAGTTATTATCGAGGAATTGTGACGGATGTGACCTGTAATTGTTGTGTTCCTGTTTCCGTATTCTGCGATTGTCAGTGTCAATTTCCAATTCTTGTAACAGTCCCTGAAAAGCTTCAATGTCGTCTTTGCAACGTCCTGCCAAAATAATGTGTCGTAAATGTTCAGGCAATTTGATTAAGCAAATGCGGATAAGTTCTGAGGGGCTGTATGGGTTTGAAAGATACTGATTCTTATGCAACATGTCTTCAAAATATTTCATAAGACTGGAAAATTCAGATTGTTCGAAACGTTTCATCATTATGATGCTTTGTTTCACTCGGTCTTGTGTGGCCTGAGACCAATATGCTGAGAGGAAGGCATGGTAAAACTCTCCTTCACTGTGGCAATCGTGAATGACCGACCGCATTCTTACAGCTGGTTCATTCTCTAAGTAGCCACACATAAATTCTAATCTGTGCTCTAATGACCAGTTGGGAGGAAAACAATGAGAGAATTGATGGAGCCATGCTTGTGGATGAATGTCATTCCCAGAATTCTTAAATGTTTTGAATTTACGTGTAGTAATGAACAGCTTATAGTCAAAGTCATCACGTCGGCGAGTCGCATATCGGTCATTGTTACGTCGTTTCGGCGGTTTCATTTCAAAATTCGGTGCACCTTGCCAATTTCTTTCATAACTTCCGAAGTGTCCTGTGTTATTATTTTGTGGTTGTTCCGTATTTCTAAGTCCCTCTTCCCGTATTGGAGCGCGAGTGGCCTCTGAAATACGTAATTCTTGTATTACCTGAGTCAGCTGATCTTGTACTTCCCGGATTTCTCTTTGGTGTTGCGTATTAATTTGATTCTGATTTTGTTTGAATTTCCTAATTTGTTCGCACTCTTCTGTGTCATTAAAGACTACTGGTTTTGTGTCGTTCAGATTATCATCTACCTTCGTAGATAAGTTAGTGAACTGATCCGAAAGTTCGGCTACTTTCTCCGATAGTGAACACATTTCCTCAATGTGTTTTTCTGAACCAAGTTTCAGATTGTCCATTTGTGTTGAAATCGAATCTACTGTGTTCTTTAAGTTTTCCTGAGTTTTTGCAAGTTGCGTAACCGAATCGGTAGATGCAACTGAGTCAAATTTAGCTTGCAAGGTCTCATGATTTTCATGAACAATAATTTGCAGTTCTTTTATGGCTGCTTCATGATTCTGTAATGCCTTTTCATGCCGCGAAAAAATAGGTTGAAAATGCTCACAAATTTGAGTTTTTACGTCATTACAGACTTTTTGACATTTCGATTCAATGTTATGTAACTCAGTAGTTAAATCTTCACGCGTTTGTTCAAGAGTTTGTTCCAATGAGTCTAACTTTTGAAGCTGTTGCTGTGTTTGTCTCTGATTTTGTTCCAGTGTGTCTAACTTTTTAAGATTTTGTTCCACTGTGTCTAACTTTTTGAGATTTTGTTCCACTGTGTCTAACTTTTGAAGCTTTTGCTGTGTTTGTCCCATTTGTTGTATTAATTGTAATAACAATGCATTGGTGTCTGAAACATGTTCCTCAGTGCTTTTCGGCAGTGAATTTACACCGGAAACATTCACATTTTGACAAGCAGAAAATGTGTCTTGACTTATTTGAGAAAACGGTGAGGATCCAAAACCTGAATCTACAGTATTTGCGAGATCGTGTCGTGTCATTTCGGCTTCCTGAGGCGAGCTGTTGCCGACCGATCGATCGATAATGGTTCCCTCTTCACTAATTGTTTCACTGTCCACGCGATTGTTTGACGCCCGCTCCATTTCCCTGTGCACAGTTACCAAATTACTACTTTGAACATTAGTTAATTCATTACTCTGCGGCGCTGATAAGCTACGCTCGTTGTCACTATTATTTCTCAGTTTAGTTTGGAGCCTAGTGTTACGTTTTTCACACGCCATAATTGTCACAATATTTCACACGATAACACAGAAAAGCACAATTTGAAGTGCAAAAATAGGAGAACACATTAACATAGCACTGAAAATAATATCTAGTTAATTGCAAGCGTAGCTGCGAAATACTTGGTGCAAATCTACATGCATGCCACAACTGTTTTACTGTACAACAATGAAAGGCTACAACTACAAAGGAGATTCTCTCTACAATTACGCGCTAGCAATAAACAAAAGCTACACTAAATACGCAAACTACAAGAAAAAATTCCAGTGAGGTATCCCGGCAGGGTCGCCATATGAAACGTCCCCTTTGAACAATTATTCATGACTGTGCTTAAACTGACACACAATATTTTGTTAGCGCAACGCAATCTGACTTTCAAAATTCCCTACAAAAGAATGGCCCTGACTAACATTAAACTATACCTTTCACAAATCACTTACCTCACAAAAATCTTCGCTGCTCAAGCTACTGCAATACAGCGAGCGCCACTACTGCCAGCTAAATAAAAGATTCAAACTATGGAAGGCACTAACTACTGATAGGGATAGTTAGCAAATGAAAGATATTAATAGAGAACAAACAATGTATTTACCTTGATATCATCATATATAAATATAGCAGTTCATGACAAATTTCAAAACTCCGCCATCTCTCTCTCCACATCCACCACTGCTGGCGGCTCACCTCCAACTGCGCAACGCTACGCGCTGTTCACAGCCAGCTGCCTAACACTACAACGGCGAGTATTACAACAATGCAAAGCAGACACAGACTGCCCACAGCACAGCCAGTGATTTTCACACAGAGGTGGCGTTACCAATAAAAAAACCTAGCCTACTTACACATTTAACGTAAGATTGTTCCTCGTGATGCTAAATTATATCAGCATTTTAAATTTTTAAATTCTGTCAATAATTACGCGAATATTGAAATCAAATTTTCATTGCCTCTAGACGACGTTAGATATGCTTATTGCAAATAGTGCCGTATTCAAAGATAGTTACTAAATGATATAGTTTCCTCCAGTAACCTTTCTAGGAAACAATTACGGATCACCATGTAAAATGATAATCTGATTTGCTCTTTTAAACATTTTTGCGTTTGTGTGAGTCCCGCTATTTTTATCTCAGAGAATTCTATTTCATAAAGCGAAAATATGGATTAATGATATTTCCTAATGATCTGTTGTCATTCTGTGCTATGGAAATGGAAATGAGCGTTTCGGCGTCATTGGCCGGGAGGCCTCTTGCGGATAAGGTCCGGCAGCCTTGATGCAGGTCTTATTACATTCAACGCCACATTGGGCGACCTGCGTGCCGGACAGAGATGAAATTATGATGAAGACAACATAACACCCAGCCCCTGAGCTGAGAAAATCTCCGACCCAGCCGCGAATTGAACCCGGGCCCGTAGGATGGCAATCCCTCACTCTGACTACTTAGCTATCGGGACGGACATTCCGTACTATCACAACGTAAGAGTACTTGCTTCCAGAATGAATTGTCACTGTGCAGCCGAATGTCTGCTGATATGAATCTTCCTGGCAGATTAAAACCATGTGCTGTACCGGGGCTCGAAGCTGAGCCGTAGGCAAGTTCTGCACCGACAGCGCTATCCAAACACTTCTGCGTAAGTGCCCTCATGGCTTTACTTTTGCCGGTACCTTTTCGCTTACTATCTAAACTCAGCCTCTAAAATTCCTGAAAGAAACGAGTGCCAGTCCCGCAAGGTGTGCAGGAAAACTTCTGTGAAGTTAGGACAGTAGGAGAAAAGGTACTGCGTGTTTCAAAAAGAATATACGTATTTCGAATGCATATATTTATGAAACTATAAGACATACAGCTATGAAAATTCGGACACATAGTTACGAATGTTCAGTATGTTCTCCACCAGCATCTCGAACAATATCGCCTCTATACTCGAATTCCTTCTCTACTCGGGTAAGCATGACCAACGTCACTGATGTTATTGCAATATGGATCCAGTTCCTTAACTCTTCTAGCTTCTGCGGACGTGTTGGTGCTTAAACGTTGTTCTTAATGAAGCCCCAAAGGAAAGAATCACAGTGCGTCAAATCCGATGACCGTGGACGCTAGCTGAGATGTGTTAAGTCGCCGGCAGTTTGACGAGAAATCCAACAGCTCGGTAGAGTGTCAAAAAAATGGTTCAAATGGCTCGGAGCACTATGGGACTTTTAACTTCTGAGGTCATCAGTCCCCTAGAACTTAGAACTACTTAAACCTAACTGACCTAAGGACATCACACACATCCATGCCCGAAGCAGGATTCGAACCTGCGACCAGACTGTAGCGCCTAGAACCGCTCGGCCATCTCGGCCGGCGGTAGAGTTTCATTCAAGTATTTACGCACTAGGCGACTCCAGTGAGGGGGCATCGCGTCTTGTTGAAGAATGAAGTTGTTTGTCCTCGTTCTGCCTGGGAAACAATCAGTTTCGTGACGTCTCTGGATACCGCTGACCACTGACCGTGTTTCCATCAAAGAGGACTGGGCGTAAACAGGCGAGTGAGATATAGCGCAAAGCACATTCACTCTGAGTGAATCTCGTAAACATTCAGTGTGTACACGTGGATTCTGCAGGCCACAAATTCGAACACAGTGTTTTGTAATTCCCCACTAAGATGCCAAATCGCTTCATCACTGAACACGATACTTTGTGCGAAAGCGTAATCTTTGTCAATAGCATTCTGAAGCTCGCCAGAAAACGCCACACGTCTGCGTTTGTCGTCATGACGTAGAGCCCGTAACTGCTGTAACTTTTACGGCTTCATACCCAGCCGAAGTCTCAAAATACGCCAAATTGTTGTAGGCAGTTGTATCTACCGACTGGCACTACTAGTTGATTTTGTAGGACTACATTGGAAAGCGGCTTGAATTCGTGCGATATTTGCGCCTGAAACACGAGGGTGGCCAGGACTGTTTGCTTTATACACACATCCTGTGTCTACAGACTGTCGATACCATCTAAGAATGTTCAGTCAGTTCGGAGGATCAGTTTGATACCTCAGCCTGAAACGCACCGTAATCATGGAATTACATTTCGTGAACCAGAGAACGCAAAACGATTTCTGCTATGGAGTAGCCATTTTGCAATATATGATAGTTGAGCCGTGCATGCCTCGCCGTCCCACCATTTGGTATTTTACACCCTGTTATAACGTATTCCCGTCTCACCACGTTGATTTAAATTACTGCCGTTACTGAGTTGCTGTTTTGCCTGACCGTCACCGGCGCTATCCACATATCCCCTCTGATAGGATCTTTGCTCGGCTGCTATGACTTCCCGGTTGTCATATGTCGTTGAGTCAGTCGGAACGCGTGAGGAGGAGAGTTCACGGCGGCAGTTCGGGTCGTGAGTTGGGCCCTGGCAGTCAGTCTCAACGCGTCTGGAGCGCAGCCCGGGCCAGCCAGTCGCCGGCTTGCAGCAGCAGTGAGTCCTGCGTGGACATCGCCCGCCCGACCGTTACCGCCACGCATCACTTTTGGTGGATTGTTGGTCGTTCGGTTGGTCCGAGGACATCTCCGTGCGGCGTAGTCAACTGGGGCGCTGTCGGTCTCTGCTTTTTTTTTTAAATCTCATTTTGTTCGTCTTCGTTCTTTGTATCTGCTCGGGGCGGACGTCGCAAGATACTCGTTTCAGTTCGTCGTTGATCCATTAACTCAGTTTTTTTATTACCGAAGGCAGCTAACCCTCTGACCGAAAACGCTCAGTTACCGTGCCGGCAATGCTCAAGTGTCGGAGTCTGTCTGGAGCTGTCCGATCGGTACGAGCATCGTCACTCGCCGACCACGGACGTGAAGGTTGAGTGGTTGTGAGCATTGCGTTGCTGGTTCCGGCGTCGCTGTTGTGGAGGTTTTCCTGTGAGCAACAACGAGTGAAGCGTTCGAGATAGCCGCCGTCAGGTGGAATTGATCAAATTAATTTATCCATAGTCAAGTGCGCCAGCGGAATTTTCTGCCTTGTGGCCGTTAGTGTTCTGGTTACCTGCCCTGGCCGCTAACGTAGTTTTTAGGCAGTGTCTTTTCCTCACCTGTTGTTGCTCCTCAACATGGTGTGTGGTTTTGGCAGCTCAGTTCACAGACGCGTTTGTTTGGGGATGGTGATACTTGTAATTTTTTGGGGGGCCTTGAATTCTCGTTTACTCCGTCGTGGCAAGCAAGCGGTCGGTCGTTCGGTCCGTGACTGTCCCTTGGTTGGGTTCGCACGAATTAAGTGTAGTTGGACTCACCACCTGTCTCGCCTAAGTGAACGAGGGCAGACCGACCCACAGGAGACTCCAGAGTGCCGTGCTCTAAATTATACCTTTGGCAGTGTTAATGTTGTTGTAATTTAACTGCATTTTATATTTTTAATTTGGCAAGGTTAGCTGTCGGCCTTCTGCCCTGGAAACATATTCTCAGAGTTTCTTTCAAGTCCAAACATTATCGCCTCCTGATCTTGAAAGGTTATTGTAATTTCCTCAAAAGATGTTACAAGTTATTGTGGGGCTTCCGCCGTTGGTGTTGCAAAAGGGAAATTTTTAAACTTAATGTATTGTTTTACAGATTGTTGCAATATATATATGAACTTAATTTGCAGAATTTAACGCTACGGTCGCAGGTTCGAATCCTGCCTCGGGCATGGATGTGTGTGATAGTGCTCAGAGCCATTTGAACTTCTTTTTTTTTTTTTTTTGTTTTTTTTTTGCAGAATTTAACTTTCCTGCCTTCAGCCATCTTATTGCGTTTTTTTATCTCTTTGTGTGCACCTTGTGGGCCATCAGCCCTGTTAGCATCTTAAAACATTGTGGTCTTCTGCCTTCAGTAATCATCATATTATATTTGGAATTTTGAACATTTAATCTGGCGGCCTTCAGCCGCTCCGCATGCTGATCTCATACATGTATACGATTTATCTTATTCGTAAATTTTACTGTGTGTAATGTCTTTTCAAAATCGAACTTATTCTAAAGCATCTGCTTGGAGGCCTTCAGCCGCGAAGCAAATTTAATTCTTTCAAAAGTGTATTTGTGAATTAAATGATACTAAATTACAATTGCGAAATGAATCCGATGGGAACTCCCTTGGCCCTTTCCACAATTCTAATTTCCTGTTAGCCCTGCGTGATTTAGCGGGCGTTTCAATTGTGACCATGGAAACGGAAGAGAACCGGTATCTAGTGGCAATGAATATAAATTAGACAACGTATCCATTCTTCCAATAATTTAGACGTGGTGCAGCGAACGATAGTTTCGGCAACATAACGCTGTATTATGTAAATTGAAGGGGGGAGGGGGAGAAAGGAAATGAACTAATGATATCAGCTACATCTGGACTTTTTTTGCACAGTCAGCGGCGACGAGTGAAAATGTGTGCCGACCCGGGACTCGAACCCGCGACCTTCTGTTTACTAGGCAGTTACGTGAAGCACTGCGCCGCCTTGACACAGTGTTTATCGCAAATGCACTGTCTCGACGCGCTCCCCGCCCGAATCGGCTTCCCACCTACCGCCACCTATCCGCTGTCTGAAAGAACACCCAGCACGCATTCGTATAACTGGCTCGGCTCAATGGGCAATGAATTCACGACCTTCAGTGCGGATGTCTCTTTACGTCCGACCTCCAGCGCGATTGTAAAATTACCGTGCGTGGAGGAGCTGGATGGGGACTGGGGGACTGCGGATACGTGGCGCTACATGGGAGGGTGAATCGGGTGGGGACCGTGGCGAGACAGTCCGCGCATTTGGTGCAATGGTTAGTGCAGCTACCTAATAAGCAGGCCGGCCGTTGTGAGCGAGTGGTTCTAGGCGCTTCAGTCCGGAACCGCGCTGCTGCTACGGTCGCAGGTTCGAATGCTGCCTCGGGCATGGATGTGTGTGATGCCCTTAGGTTATTTAGGTTTAAGTAGTTCTAAGTTCTAGGGACTGATGACCTCAGATGTTAAGTACCATAATGCTTGGAGCCATTTGAATCATTTTAAGCAGGAGATCCAGGGTTCGAGTCCTACTCCGGCACATATTTACGTTGGCCACCGCTGATCCAAAAAATATTCCCAATACAGTAGATATCAATAGTTCCTTCCATTTCTTTTCCTTTCTCCCTCCACCTACTACAATTTACGTACGAGGGTGAGTCAAATGAAAACCTTAAATATTTTTTAAATATTATTTATTGTGCAGAAGTGGTACATAGCTGTATCACTTTTCAACATAATCTCCCCCACGCTCAAATGGCTCTGATCACTATGGGACTTAACATCTGAGGTCATCAGTCCCCTAGATCTTAGAACTACTTAAACCTAACTAACCTAAGGACATGACACACATCCATGCCCGAGGCAGGATTCGAACCTGCGACCGTAGAGGTCGCGCGGTTCCAGACTGTAGCGCCTAGAACCGCTCGGCCACTCCGGCCGGCCCCCCACGCTCAATGCAAGTTCTCTAGCGCTTACAAAGTGCATAAATTCCTTTAGAAAAGAATTCTTTTGGTAGTCCGCGCAACCACTCATGCACCGCGTGGCGTACCTCTTCATCAGAACGGAACTTCTTTCCTCCCATTGCGTCTTTGAGTGGTCCAAACATATGTAAATCACTTGGGGCAAGGTCTGGTGAGTATGATAGATGAGGAAGACACTCCAAATGCAGGTCTGTGATTGTTGCAACTGTTGTAGGGGCAGTTTGGGGCCTTGCATTGTCATGTTGCAAAAGGACACCTGCTGACAGCAATCCACGTCGCTTTGATTTGAATGCAGGCCTCAGATGATTCTTAGGAGATCTGTGTATGATGCACTGGTGACAGTGGTCCCTCTAAGCATTAAATGCTCCAAATTGACGGCTTTTTCGCCCCAAAAGCAGAGTCAGCATAACCTTCCCTGCTGATGGTTCTGTTCAAAACTTCTTTGCTTTTGGTGATGAGGAACGGCGCCATTCCCTGTTCGCTCTCTTCGTTTCCGGTTGGTGGAAGTGAACCCAGGTTTCGTCCCCAGTAACGATTCTTGCAAGGAAGCCATCACCTTCTCGTTCAAAGCGCCGAAGAAGTTCTTCACAAGCATCAAGACGTCTTTCTCTCATTTCTGGAGTCAGCTGCCGTGTCACCCATCTTGCAGACGCTTTGTGAAACTGGAGCACATCATGCACAGTGTGGTGTGCTGACCCATGACTAATCTGTAAACATGCTGCAATGTCATTTAGTGTCACTCGGAATTTGCCTTCACTATGCCTTCAACTGCTGCAATGTTCTGTGGAGTCACAACTCGTTGTGCCTGACCTGGACGAGGAGCATCTTCCACTGAAGTCACACCATTTGCGAACTTCCTACTTCATTCGTAGAGTTGCTGTTGTGACAAACATGCATCACCGAACTGAACCTTCATTCGTCGATGAATTTCAATAGGTTTCACACCTTCACTACGCAAAAACCGAACAACGGAACGCTGTTATTCCCTGGTGCAAGTCGCAAGTGGGGCAGCCATATTTATACAGATACTGCGACCGTATGTGTGCATCTGCACTATGCTGCCACCTACAGGCCATTCTGCACGCTGTTTGTAGCACGCTTAACAACTTACAGGATAACGGCGCCAAATTTCGATTTGTTATTACAAATTTAAGGTTTTCATTTGACTCCCCCCCGTAATACGTATCACGGTTGCGGATCCCGTGTGGTGTCTGTTTTTTCGGATGAGCGAGTAGTGAGGTGTGCTTGGATGGCTCAGTGGACAGAGATCTATGTGAACTTGATTTGGTCCCGCCGACACGGTAATCAGAGAGAGACTGACTCATCAAAATGTCATTCTGTCTGGAATGTAAAGACCGATATTAGATAGTAGAGAAGAGTGGGGCACGGTCAGCAGTTACGTGGGAGACGTCTAGTGCCTCAGCAGCTGTGCGCTGGTAATCTACTCGCATCACGCTGGGGTGGACCTCTCCGGAACTCCTTAGCGGGCTCTCCGTGAGAAGGGCCGCCTGCCCGCTGCGCCAGTGCGCAAATTTAATGACGGCGCCGGCCTGGGCCGAGGCCACGCCCCTAATGGATTCGCCGTAATCCGAGGTGGCTGACCCGCCCCCCTCTGGGGTCCCCTGCACAGCAAAAGCGGCCGTCTTGGAGAACCCGCAGCGCCTGTTCTGTAGCTCTAAGCTGGCGCTCCTCAAAGGAGTGGCTCCCCTGAAAGGAAAGCCCATCTCCTCTTTTGCCATAGGTTCATTACGTCGATTTTTAATGCGTGTTTGTTGAAATGGTGGCACCATAAGCGAAGCCTGCGGGCGCTGTCAAACTTCAGATTTAATTCAACGGTCTTGATGGCAACAGGTATTTATTTTGGTTGACAACCAGTTTCGGCCTATAATTTAGACCATCTTCAGGACGTAGGCTGGCGGCGGTTTTTTTCCTTTAATTTACTGGCCTTTGGCATTAACCATTTAGCTAGAGAAGTTAGTAACTTCAGATAAGGTATACAATATCATATACAGGGTGGTCCATTGATAGTGACCGCGCCAAATATCTCACGAAATAAGCATCAAACGAAAAAAGTACAAAGAACGAAACTCGTATAGCTTGAAGGGGGAATCCAGATGGCGCTATGGCTGGCCTGCTTGATGGCGCTGCCATAGGTCAAACCGATATCAACTGCGTTTTTAAAAAAATAGGAACTCTCATTTTTTATTACATATTCGTGTAGTACGTAAGGAAATATGATTGTTTTAGTTGGACCACTTTTTTCGCTTTGTGATAGATGGCGCAGTAATAATCACAAACGTATAAGTACGTGGTATCACGCAGCATTCCGCCAGTGCGGATGGTATTTGCTTCGTGATACATTACCCGTGATAAAATGAACCGTTTACCAATTGCGGAAAAAGGTCGATATCGTGTTGATGTAGGGCTATTGTGATCAAAATGCCCAACGGGCGTGGGCTATGTATGCTGCTCGGTATCCTGGACGACATCATCCAAGTGCCCGGACCGTTCGCTGGATAGTTACGTTATTTAAGGAAACAGGATGTGTTCAGCCACATGTGAAACGTCAACCACGACCTGCAACAAATGATGATGCCCAAGTAGGTGTTTTAGCTGCTGTCGCGGCTAATCCGCACATCAGTAGCAGAAAAATTGGGCGAGAACCGGGAATCTCAAAAACGTCGGTGTTCAGAATGCTACATCAACATCGATTGCACCCGTACCATATTTCTACGCACCAGCAATGACATGCCGACGACTGTGAACGTCGTGTACAGTTCTGCCACTGGGCACAAGAGAAATTGCGGGACGATGAAAGATTTATTGCACGTGTTCTATTTAGCGACGAAGCGTCATTCACTAACAGCGGTAACGTAAAGCGGCATAATATGCACTATTGGGCAACGGAAAATCCACGATGGCTGCCACAAGTGGAACATCAGGGACCTTGGCGGGTTAATGTATGGCGCGGCATTATGGGAGGAAGGATAATTGGCCCCCATTTTATCGATGGCAATCTAAATGGTGCAATGTATGCTGATTTCCTACGTAATGTTCTACAGATGTTACTAAAAGATGTTTCACTGCATGACAGAACGGCGATGTACTTTCAACATGATGGATGTCCGGCACATAGCTCGCGTGCGGTTGAAGCGGTATTGAATAGCATATTTCATGACAGGTGGATTTCTTTCTGTGGGGAAAGTTGAAGGATATTTGCTATCGTGATCCACCGACAACGCCTGACAACATGCGTCAGTGCACTGTCAATGCATGTGCGAACATTACGGAAGGCGAACTACTCGCTGTTGAGAGGAATGTCGTTACACGTATTGCCAAATGCATTGATGTTGACGGACATCATTTTGAGCATTTATTGCATTAATGTGGTATTTACAGGTAATCACGCTGTAACAGCATGCGTTTTTATAAATGATAAGTTCACAAAGGTACATATATCACATTGGAACACAGAAATAAAATGTTCAAACGTACCTACGTTCTGTATTTTAATTTAAAAACCCTACCTGTTACCAACTGTTTGTCTAAAATTGTGAGCCATATGTTTGTGACTATTACAGCGACATCTATCACAAAGTGAAAAAAATGGTCCAACTAAAACATTCGTATTTCTTTACGTATTACACGAATATGTAATAAAAAATGGGTGTTCCTATTTTAAAAAAACGGAGATTATATCCGTTTGACCTATAGCAGCGCCATCTAGCGGGCCAACCTTAGCGCCATCTGGTTTCCCACTTCAAGCTAGACGAGTTTCGTTCTTTGTAGTTTTTTCGTTTGACGCTTATTTCGTGAGATATTTGGCACGGTCACGATCAATGGACTACCATGTACGAACTCCAGGAATTGGTCGATGAGAATATACGGCAAAATAGGTCTAATGAACTTGTGTCCTCAAATGCATTGTTTCGACCATTTATACAATCACACATCGTTACAGAGACAGCGGTCTATTACGCACTGTACCATGCAGACCGAGTTACAGTATGAAAGGTTTCCTCTTAGAGCGTGGTACTGTTCCTCGTACGTCATGCCCTAGCGCCCTCTACTGCCATAGTAATTGGTAATGTTGTGTCCGATTCACTTCTCTTGCTGACTCACCTTGTCGTAGAGGTGATACAGCGTTGTACACAATAGTTTAGTATTCGAATCGAGAGCTTGCCGACATGGTGTTTACTTCAGGAAAGGCAAATGGCAACGGGTGGCGGGCAGCAAGGTTGTATCAGGAGACCTATCACCTCTGGCAACAACCACAGCATTCAACGTTTGCAACAGTGACTCGCCGTTTGTCTGAGACAGGGTGGTTTCAGGTAGCAGCAAATCACGGAGAACGTACCCGAAATGTTTGGACACCAGACTTGGAGAAAAATGTGATTAATACTGTGGACGGCGACCTCCGTGTCGGTACCAGACAGCTGGTCCGCCAGTACTGGGTAATCCAGACCACCGTGTGGAGCATCCTTCATGACAATTACTGCTACCCTTATCATTTACAGCGCATGCAAGGCTCACGAGCGACAGACTTTCCACACCGAGAGTAGTTTGTAACTAGGCTGTTTAGGTTTTTATGTTGATAAAGCCACGTAGCGCTCTGTATGAAAATCACTGACTGTGCTGTGTGCAGTCTGTGGCTGGTTTGCATTGTTGGAATATTTGCTATTGTAGTGTTGGGCAGTTGGATGGGAACAGCGAGTAGCGTTGCGCAGTTGAAGGTGAGCCGACGGCAGTGGTGGATGTGGGGAGAGATGGCGGAATTTTAAGAGCGGACGATCTGGACGTGTGTCCATCAGAAAGAGTAAATTTGCTTTTGAACATTATTAAGGTAAATACATTGTTTGTTCTCTATCAATATCTTTCATTTTCTGACTATGCCTATCAGTAGGTAGTGCCTTCAGTAGTTAGAATCTTTTATTTAGCTGGCAGTACTGGCGCTCGCTGTATTGCAGTAGTTCGAGTAACGAAGATTTTTGTGAGGCAAGTGATTCATGAAAGGTATAGGTTATTGTTAGTCAGGGCCATTCCTTTGTAGGGATTATTGAAAGTCAGCTTGGGTTGCGCTAAAAATATTGTGTGTCAGTTTAGTGCTGATCAGAATAAGTAAAGAGAGGACTGTCTGAGTGCGTTCAGTTCTGCTCAGCTGTTTGAAAATCAAATAACGTAAGAGGTTTATCAGCACAGTAATTCATTAATTATTCTAAGGGGATATTTCATACTGCTACCCTTATCACTTACAGCGTATGCAAGGTTTACGAGCGACAGACTTTCACAACCGAGAGTAGTTTTGTTACCGGTTTCTTCACCGCGCACCCACGATTCCGGTATTTCTGTCATCCATACTATTCACAGATGAGGCCACCTTTAAGCAGAGTGATATCTTCAGCTTTCATAACAGTCATCCGTGGGGTAGTATGCAGATCCCAGTGGCATGGTGACAGTGAATCATCAGCATCAGCGCAGCCGGAGTGTGTGGACTGGGATAATTGGTGACTTATTTTGGGACCAGTGTTCCTTCCATGTCGCCTAACTGGGCGGAACGTTCGGCGTTTCTTGCGAGTGACTTTGCCTCCCCCGCTAGAAGAACTCCCATTGATGGTTCGAAGGGTTATGTGGCTGCTACATGATGGTGCTCCAGTCCACTTCGTCGTTAACGCCCGGAAGCATCTTGATCGTGTCTTCCTTGGTCGACGGATCGCACGAGACGGTCCAGTTGCATGGCCTGCTCGTTCACCGGATCTCAACCCAGGCGATTTCTGGTTTGGAGTCGTCTCACAAATATCATGTACGCAGAGCCCATTCCAGATGTGGAGATACTGGAGTAGTTTATTCATGCTGCCTCTGACACCGTTCGGACGCAGCCTGTCCGATGTGAACGTGAGAGGCAGAACATGCTATGGAGCGTACACGCGTGCGTTGAGGCACATGGAAACCTTTTCAACACATACTGTAACTGTAGCTGCATGGTACAGCGCTTACTGGAGTCTGTTTAACAATGTATCACTGAATAAATGGTCTCTAGCATGGAAACGATTAGATCTTTTTTGTTCCGTATCCTCTTATCGATTAGTCCCTAGAGTTTATACACGGTGGAAAAAATCGCCCTGTGAACAGCTTGGGCATTAGAAATTACATTAAGATTTTAATGCACTTAGTACAATCACACAGTCAATACAACTTCTTACGCTGGAACCTTTGCGTCTGAGTACTAACGGGATATCTGCTTCTTGCAGAAACCGGGCAATACTGACGTAGTCCGTTGTGGTCAGCTGTTGAAACTCATCTGTCACAGATGTGGGTTGGGGAATTCCTGCTCTGACCGAGGCCTTGAGAATATTGCGGCATTGTCTGTTGTAGCGTGAACACCTTACAAGGGAACGTCCCCATCGCACCCCCCTCAGATTTAGTTATAAGTTGGCACAGAGGATAGGCCTTGATAAACTGAACACAGATCAATTGAGAAAACAGGAAGAAGTTGTGTGGAACTGTGAAAAAATAAGCAAAATATACAAACTGAGTAGTCCATGGGCCACATAAGCATCATAATGGAGAATGTAAGGTTAGGAGCGCCGTGGTCCCGTGGTAGCGTGAGCAGCTGCCGAGCGAGAGGTCCTTGGTTCAAGTCTTCTCTCGACTGAAAATTTTACTTTCTTTATTTTTGCATAGTTATTATCTGTCCGTTCGTTCATTGACATCTCTGTTCACGGTAATAAGTTTAGTGTCTGTGTTTTGCGACCGCATCGCAAAACCGTGAGATTAGTAGACGAAAGGACGTGCCTCTCCAATGGGAACAGAAAACATTTGATCGCAAGGTCATAGGTCAACCGATTCCTCCACAGGAAAACACATCTGATATATTCTATACGACACTGGTGACGGCATGTGCGTCACATGACAGGAATATGTTGTCGACCCACCTAACTTGTACACTTGGGGAATGGGTAAAAAGATTCTTCTACCTTGCCCGATTTAGGTTTTCTTGTGGATGTGATAATCACTCCCAAAAAAGTGATGAAAACATAAGAGTTTGTCACATAAACTGAAAATAACAAATTAAACTTTTTACTCGATGGAAGATTCGAACCAAGGACTTTTCGTTCCCCAGCTGCTCACGTTACCACGAGACTACGGCGCTCCTGCGTTCTCATTGCCCTTAATGTTGCTTATCGTCCCTTGAACTACTCAGTTTGTATATTTTGCCTATTTTTTCACAGTTCCACAAAACTTCTTCCTGTTTTCTCAATTGATCTGTGTTCAGTTTTTCAAGGCCTATCCACTGTGCCAACTTATAACTAAATCTGAGGGGGGTGCGATGGGGAGGTTCCCTTGTTAGTATCACATGGTAGAGGTACACAATCTCAGTTTGATGGACTTCGCAGTATGGAGATGGCTGAACTTTTATGCTATAAAGATGTGAAGGATAACAGCGGTGACCTAGCCGGATGCGTGTTATAATAGTGGTATGACGTCTGGTTATCTTGGTTTGCGAGAACCAGGTTTTTCACGGAATACTCGGCTGTAATGCGGCATAATGACTTCCTCTGGACTGTTGTGAGATCTCCCATGTCTCTGACTATTGTTGATGGACCTTTCTCTGTACGGAGTAACAAAATTTGTATGTGGAAGGCAAGTGTAGTAAGGCTGGCCATGAATCACAACTTTGTTTCGCCAGGTGGTCCGTCTCTCGCTACATGAGATACGAGGGTGAACCTTGTCTCATAATAACTGGACAAGTTTATGTTGGCTTTCACACTGACAGATTAATTACATCGAGCACATGGCGGTTAACGTTGGACCCCCATTGGTGTTTTTCCAGGTTTTCTAGTGCGCCGGTGCCGTCGATCTGATTTGTCGAGTATTGGAGGGCTTCCTTACTCGAAAGAACATCGGCAGTGAAGATGCTGGCTTCCGTCGGTAGCTTAAACATTGCCGAAGGTAGCGCTCCACAGAAGTAAACAAAGCCGGGTCCCCTCTTGTCCTGGAGCCATCAGTGAATATTTTGACCGATGAAGACCACGTTGATGCAATCAGATGGGAAAGGCCAGTAGAAGTAGTGAAAATTCGTTACGACCCCCTGGGCTGATGGAAGATTGTGAGACGGTATTTCCGTCTAGGTGCAGAAGGTAGAGAGTCTTTTAGGACAAGAGGTATTCATCTTTGTTGCCTGACACTAGGAGAGGTACCCTCCTCCTTGGACATAGCCGTTGTCCTCAATGAAGCAGTTACGATTTGGGAGAAAAAGATGAAGTGATTGCACTGCTCGGCTAAGGATGAATTTCGGAGCCAAGGTAGTCCTCTGGAATTTGTACCTCCCTTGCCTGCACCAAAAGCACATTCACAGGTATAGAATTCAAAGCCCCAAGACAGATGCGTAAGGCTCGGCACTGCAGAGTATCCATCTTGCTTAGGAGAGATGACGAAACATTGCCATATAATGTGCACCCGTAATCTAGTGTAGACCGAATAATCCCACTGTAAGGAATGAGTAGGACTGAAACAACAACTCCCCATCATGTGCGAGATCCGATCGTAGGATACTGAGTGATCGACTGACCTTGGAAATGAGATACTCCACATGGCTTTCTCACGTCAGTCTGCTGTCGACAAAGAGTCCAAGCCATTTGACTGAGCTCCTTACTGGAATGGTAAAGACCTTAATCGTATCTCGGGCGTTGTTAACGCCCGTCCCTGCCACCGAAGATTTGGTATCTGCCAAATTTGGTCCAGTTCTGCACGTCCGCGAATACAGCATGTACGCCACTGGATCAAACCACCTTAGCGTCATCTTCAAGCTGAGAGACAACGTGTACAAGCAGATATCATTGGCATACATCAGGATTTTTACTGAAGGACCAAAGATTGTGCCAAGGTCTGACGTGTACACTGCATAAAGAACAGGACTTAAAATGGAGCCTTACGGCAGTCCTCTGTAGACCAGACACAGTCCAAACGAGGTCTCGTCCTGTTATCTGACGTTAACCTACGTTGCACTAGGAGAGAGTAAAGGTTGCCGGTAATGAGGTGTGGCACACCTATTGACTGGAGCCCCGTATCAGGACGTTCACGTCCACACTGTCCTACGCACCGGAAACACCGGAAAACAGTGCCAAGTAACAATTAGGAGCATAAATACGTTCTACGTCGGTAGTTAAGAGACTCAGGCTGTCTATGGTGCACCTTTCTTTTCAAATACCATACAGAGAGCGAAGCAGAAGGGATTTCCTGTCGAACCACCATTCCAAAATTCACCCAATTGCGTTCTATTTTCTAGGTGCTGTAAGTTAGCTTTCGTTTGACAGCTTGCCTTGAGCAGTTCTGATTTCACCATAGAACTGAAAGACCTTTCGGCCTCTGGATCCACCTGACTTGGCATTTGGAAAATATGGCTGTATCATAATAGGAAAATGAACAGACTGTGACGTTAGTCAGCGGGCCTTTGCAATAAACCTGCGTGAAGGTGTTCCTTGATGTATGTTTTATACGCCTCCCAATTAGCTTTGCGCATGTTCCGTTTTGGTGACGGCATTTACGGACCTGGATCTCTCTCATTTATTGTGGTTATTCGAATGACAAAATGATCAGACCCCAGCTCGTAGAGGCAGACCTCCCACTTAAATTCTTGGAAGATATTCGAAGAACACAAGGTGGTGTGCATTGCAGATGAGCGTCTTGCAAGCGCCGGAATGAGAGTTGGGCACCCGTAGTTCAGCATAAATAGACTGAATTCATCTATGATGCCTAAAACAGCGCTTTATATCTGTCGTTCATCTCGAATCCCCAGATCGTCTTGTGCGCAATGAAGTCTCCACGAAACAGGAAAGGGGAATCAAACTATTAACAAATGGATGCCACTCATCGGTTTAGATTTTGGTTCCTGGAGAGAAGTATAGTGGCACTACGGAGAGGTCTAAAGTGTTGAAGCTAGTGCGCCCCGCTACAGCCTAAAAGCCTCGTATGTGTATATGGCCGACCTATCTGGCAGAAGCAGGAACTGAGGCTCTAATGAACAGTGCAACTCTGCCTATTCCGTCGTCTCACGAAAAATGTGGGACTCTGGGAGCGAGAAGAACAAACGTGGTTTGAACCAAGTTTGTGAGACAACTGCAATGTTTATATCTTGTGAAAGTAATTCTGTTTGTAAGGTTTTTCTGTTAGGAATGACTGTCCGGGCGTTCCATTGCAGAATTCTAATCGCCAGTTTCCTGAGTCAGAGTTTCAAGTAACATCTGGCGTATCGCTGTGGAACTGACTGGTCCTTGTGGTGCCGTTTGAATTTCGTTAAAGACCTGCATGATAAGATTAAAAAGTTTGTCCTGCAATATGAGTGACCCCGGAACAGACGGTCTTCCTGTTTCCAACTCTGGAATTTTTTAGCGACATGGAAGCGTGGTATTGCGGTGGGTATGGGTTGCTGCGGCAGTGTGTTCGGTGCAGAGTTGTCGGTGGCTTCCATCGAAGAGTGGGCGCCGGGCGGGCGGCCTAGCGTCGTTGCTTTATAACTGTGACTATGCGGCTGAGCCGGCAGAGCGGGGAAATCTCGTTGATCAAACAGGGATGGAGGAAACTCCTGCATACGGGCTACGTGAAATAGCCGTCTCGGCTGCCACGAAAGTGACGCCTTGCCTCGTAGCGACTTCCTTAGCGTATCTCCGGCGCGCTTATCTGGGCTGTCCTTGTTTACCGCTTCGCGTGCCTGTTTGCAATGTACACACCACGGCTGAGAGGGGGGGCAGTCGGGATTTCCGCCTCGTCTGATGTATCTTGTGGCAGAGTGGCACTGGCTGCTTACATGATTAAATCTGAGACAGCTAAGACGTTGTCACACAGAAGGGACATAAATATCCACCGGACAACGCATGCCTTATATTGGAACGAAGTCTGGTAGTACTTCAGAAGCAAACTGAACCACACACGTGCCAGATTGTGGGATAGTGTTCATTCCGTCCTCCATCACCTGCGCCTAACATTCAAGACGGTATAGAGTGAAACTATCGCATGCAAGAGTTCTTCCTCATTTAAGCTAGTGCCAACATTTCTGAATACACCCTGGCACGTAATCACGACCGAGCGAGGTGGCGCAGTGGTTAGCACACTGGACTCGCATTCGGGAGGACGACGGTTCAATCCCGCGTCCGGCCATCTTGATTTAGGTTTTCCGTGATTTCCCTAAATCGCTCCAGGCAAATACCGAGATGGTTCCTTTGAAAGGGCACGGCCGACATCCGTCCCCAGTGCGATGAGACCTATGACCTCGCAGTTTGGTCTCTTCCGCAAAACAACCCCAACGTAATCACCTTACTTGGTATAAAGGCCTCCAGTTGGTGATTAGAAATTTTGTGGTAAGTTTCCTATGGACCAAAACTGGTGAGGTCATCGGTCCCTAGGCTTGTATGTATTGTATTTTATTGTATGTTAACCAGGGGCCTATAAACGACGGAGCGGCTCCGTCCCCGCCACGGACGCAGTGGTCCACAATCCCATGACGACTCCGCCGCCCCACACCGAACCACCCTTTCCCCCAGGGAACGTCTCACACCAGACGAGTGTAACCCCTATGTTTGCGTGGTAGGGTAATGGTGGTGTGCGCGTACGTGGGGAAGTTGTTTGCACAGCAATCGCCGACATAGTGTAGCTGAGGCGGAATAAGGGGAACCAGCCCGCATTCGCTGAGGCAGGTGGAAAACCGACTGAAAACCATCCACAGACTGGCCGGCTTACCGGACCTCGACGCAAGTTCACCGGGTGGGTTAGTGCCTGGGATCAGGCGCTCCTTCCCAGTCCGGAAAGTCGTGCGTTAGACCGCTCTGCTTACCGGACGAGCAGTGCCTACGCTTACTCACCACTTAATCGAATTTACGTTGACTTACGCTAAGGATAACACACACGTCCATGCCCGAGGGAGGACTCCAACCTCCGACGCGGGGAGCAGCGCGAACCGTGGCCTTGGTGATCAGAAAATACCGGGAGCTCTACCAGTAAGTTAGCTGCTGTGGGAGAGTTAAGTTCAGTTTTGATTCTATTCCGTCCTACTGATAAAATATTTGTGATGTCTTGCCATCTTTGAAAATTCATTGTGTACCAAGCTTTCAAATTGCCTTCGAATGCAGCCTGACAGCGTTTCCTGCTCATCCTTCCATATACACTCCTGGAAATGGAAAAAAGAACACATTGACACCGGTGTGTCAGACCCACCATACTTGCTCCGGACACTGCGAGAGAGCTGTACAAGCAATGATCACACGCACGGCACAGCGGACACACCAGGAACCGCGGTGTTGGCCGTCGAATGGCGCTAGCTGCGCAGCATTTGTGCACCGCCGCCGTCAGTGTCAGCCAGTTTGCCGTGGCGTACGGAGCTCCATCGCAGTCTTTAACACTAGTAGCATGCCGCGACAGCGTGGACGTGAACCGTATGTGCAGTTGACGGACTTTGAGCGAGGGCGTATAGTGGGCATGCGGGAGGCCGGGTGTACGTACCGCCGAATTGCTCAACACGTGGGGCGTGAGGTCTCCACAGTACATCGATGTTGTCGCCAGTGGTCGGCGGAAGGTGCACGTGCCCGTCGACCTGGGACCGGACCGCAGCGACGCACGGATGCACGCCAAGACCGTAGGATCCTACGCAGTGCCGTAGGGGACCGCACCGCCACTTCCCAGCAAATTAGGGACACTGTTGCTCCTGGGGTATCGGCGAGGACCATTCGCAACCGTCTCCATGAAGCTGGGCTGCGGTCCCGCACACCGTTAGGCCGTCTTCCGCTCACGCCCCAACATCGTGCAGCCCGCCTCCAGTGGTGTCGCGACAGGCGTGAATGGAGGGACGAATGGAGACGTGTCGTCTTCAGCGATGAGAGTCGCTTCTGCCTTGGTGCCAATGATGGTCGTATGCGTGTTTGGCGCCGTGCAGGTGAGCGCCACAATCAGGACTGCATACGACCGAGGCACACAGGGCCAACACCCGGCATCATGGTGTGGGGAGCGATCTCCTACACTGGCCGTACACCACTGGTGATCGTCGAGGGGACACTGAATAGTGCACGGTACATCCAAACCGTCATCGAACCCATCGTTCTACCATTCCTAGACCGGCAAGGGAACTTGCTCTTCCAACAGGACAATGCACGTCCGCATGTATCCCGTACCACCCAACGTGCTCTAGAAGGTGTAAGTCAACTACCCTGGCCAGCAAGATCTCCGGATCTGTCCCCCATTGAGCATGTTTGGGACTGGATGAAGCGTCGTCTCACGCGGTCTGCACGTCCAGCGCGAACGCTGGTCCAACTGAGGCGCCAGGTGGAAATGGCATGGCAAGCCGTTCCACAGGACTACATCCAGCATCTCTACGATCGTCTCCGTGGGAGAATAGCAGCCTGCATTGCTGCGAAAGGTGGATATACACTGTACTAGTGCCGACATTGTGCATGCTCTGTTGCCTGTGTCTATGTGCCTGTGGTTCTGTCAGTGTGATCATGTGATGTATCTGACCCCAGGAATGTGTCAATAAAGTTTCCCCTTCCTGGGACAATGAATTCACGGTGTTCTTATTTCAATTTCCAGGAGTGTATATACCGATGGGCCCAATGTCACTGTCTGGATAACATTTTTACTCATTGCATAAGCTGACCGACGGGAGGGAACAGCATTATTTGTATCACGAGGGGGGGGGGGGGGGGGGGGCAACACTAGAAGAGCTTGGGAAGTGTAGATTCAGCGATGGGTCTACAGCTGTGGGGCTCTCTAATGGCAGAGCTTTATCGGCGCTCTGCTGCCATGAGGTGCCTGCTTCCCTTGTTTGGTTGTCGCACTGGTGCACGGCAAGTGCTACTCGTTAGTCGCTCGTCTGTTCTTCCGCACGCCCCACTGACCGCTTCTGTACGGCACACGACGAACCGCTGCCGGATAAGGTGATGGTGTCATAGCTGGGATAATCACTGAGAGCTTCCATTGCCTCCACGAACACTGAGAATAGTGGTTGAGGATCTGCTGTCGAATCACGCACGGCTGCCTGCAGAGGGGCCCGGTAGCCACTTTCCCCGTTTGGGCCACTGTACATGCTTACATGGGCAACTCCCCATCGCACCCCCTTCAAATTTGGTGGTATGATGGGCCAGTGGATAGTCTGTCAAAAACTGAACACAGATCAGGCATGAAAACAGGAAAAATGTGCACCGAACTGTGAAATAGGAAGCAAAATAGAAACAGTGAACGGTCCGAGCTGAAGATGCGCAACATCGAACGAATTTGAATAGTTACATCATTGTTGTGTGGTCACGGTGTTGCACTGCGAATGGGGAGATCTGTGTTCAAATCTTCCTCGCGCCCCCCTTTCACCTTTATTTCACAAAATTATGAACTGTCCGTCCGGTCATTGACGTTTCTGTTCGCTGTATTCAGATTTGTGCCTGTGTCATGGTGTAACGTCCGTCTGCAACAGCGAGGTGCAAGGAAGGGACCTCCAAACGTGCGTAACTCCTATTTGTTCTAAACAGGTACCACATGTTACAACTCTTGCGTTCCGTTCTGGAATTTTTGACTCTTGAATTCGTTTGTTATAACATAGTTCACACCCGTTGATTTGTTGCTTTCATTTCTGTGAGAGGTCTATGCGGTATCTCGCCTGCTCTCACTATTCATCACATTTACTTCCGACGGTAATATATTTTTACCACACGACTCGTATTCTCGAACCAAAGTGTAGTATCAAAATTGCCTGCCGGCCGGGTTGGCCGAGCGATTCTAGGCGCTATAGTCTGGAACCGCGCGACCGCTACGGTCGCAGGTTCGAATCCTGCCTCGGGGATGGACGTGTGTGATGTCCTTAGGTACGTTAGGTTCAAGTAGTTCTAAGTTCTAGGGGACTGATGACCTCAGAAGTTAAGTCCCATAGTGCTCAGAGCCATTTGAACCATTTTTTTGAAAATTGCCAATACTAGAGAAGGAGAACAGATACGTCAATGACCGAAGTTCACAATTTTGTGAAGAAAAAATGTCTGGCACGAGAGAGGTTTGAACACGTATCTCCCATTTTGCAGTCCAACACTGAAACTAGATACGGAAGAAAACAACGCTCCACGATCACAAGTAAGTTAACGCCTCGGAGTCTCGGCGTAGACTCCGCTGGCGGCGGTGGACGAAAGAAGACCCGTAGCAACACGGACGTTCAAATGGCTCTGAGCACTATGGGAGTTAACTGCAGAGGTCATCAGTCCCCTAGAACATAGAACTACTTAAACCTAACTAACCTAAGGACATCACACACATCCATGCCCGAGGCAGGATTCGAACCCGCGATCGTAGCGGCCGCGCGGTTCCAGACTGTAGCGCCTAGAACCGCCCGGCCACCCCGGCCGGCAACACAGACGTCAACTGGTCCCACTGACGTCCATGTTTTTGCGGCTCGTGCAGCGCCCATCGCGATCAACCGCCACCGTCGTGCCTACGGCCTTAGTGTGATCTAAATTATAGACCGAAACCGGTCGCCAATCAAAATAGACATCTTTTGCGGCCAAGACTGTTGTACTAAATTTTAGCATTTACACCGATCACTATTCAAACTCCATTGAAAAAATGCCTTGACTTCCCGAAGGCATTATATGCATTATTAAAAACTTGCATACGCACTGTTACTGTTCCGTAATAGTATTTACTTAATAGTTCGTTATGAACCGGCTGTACAAAGATTGTTGCACAAAGATATGTGACTTTTTATAACTATATCGATACAAAACATTAGTATAACGTAATACCAAAAGAGACCCTGAAAAAAAATTACAGCACATTCGAAAATTAAAAATATATCTTTGTATCCTGACCTGATATTTAATGAGCAAACACAGTTCCATTACTCATCTTAACTAAAATAGCAGCAGCAATTTATTATTTCTCTCACAATTTGGTAATATGTTATAGCTGTTCCGCACCCACATTGACTCCTTCCTCACTCTGCCTCCCTCCCCCCCCCCCCCCCCACACACTTTTTCTTTTTCTTGGGTTGTTCATCACAGTCACCAGTTTGTCCATTTGTCCATGTAGTATTGTAGTCTCTGCCATTCCTCACTTGTACAACATATTTGGATTATACATTCACATACTTTTAATCTTCGAATATACTGTAATATAATATTTTTTCTTTCAGTCTCTCTGTGGGTACTAAATTATGCTTGTGTTTTGTATCGAAGTAGTGGGAAAATGTCAGATTCCTTTGCGCAGCAATCACTGTACAACTGTGAACGTGCCCTGTGTGGACTATCTGTTTTTTATTAAGTTATCTAACAACAGCCTAGGAAGCTGAAAGCCGGTTCATAACGAACTATTGAATGAATATTTGTGTGGAATATTAATACTGTGTGTTCAAGTTTTTAATATGTATACGAGGGGGTACCCAAAGAAAACGAAAATAATATTACCGAGGGCGGAGCTTGTGTAGTACGCAGTTCTGCCGCTAGGCGTGTGTAGCGCAACTCATCGCCAGTTCAGTGCCGCCTGCGTTGTCGACCTGGCCCCTTCTGTTCACCTGCAGTGATCGTTTTTGGGAGCTCTGCTTTGTTCTTGTTTCTTTTTTTATGATGGAAAGTTCATGTGAACAACGTGCAGCTGTGAAATTTTTTCTACCCATTAAAAATGCTGCTGAAGCTATTTTAATGTTGAAAACAGCTTACCAAGATGACGCTATGAGAAAAACTCAGGAGCACGAGTGGTTTGCTCGATTTAAAAATGGAAACATGTCGATTGATGACAAACCTCATTCTGGACGTCCGTTAACTGCCCGAATAGACCTAAATATAGACAACTGATCATCTGTCAGAGATTAGTGGGTTATGTTGGATCTCGGTTCAGCTAATTTTAACGGAATATTTCTGGCAGACAGGAGACTGGTTCTTCCACCCCGACGACTCACCTGCACACAGAGCCATCCCTTTTAGACCGTTTTTGGCAAAAAATGGCATGGTTCCGCCGCCCCGCCGAAAACTCCTTATTCGCCTCGCCTGGCTCCGTGCGACTTTTTCTTATTTCCACGGATGAAAAGAGGCATCAAAGGACACCGATTTGACAACATTGAAGAAACCAAGAAAAAACGAGTGAGGAGCTGTTAGCCATTTCTAAAGATGACTACAAAAAATGTTTCGAACAGTGGAAGCACGGTGGGAGAACTGTATTAATTGCAATGGAGGGTATTTTGAAGGGGAGAAGGTTGTTTAGAAAACAATTTGAAAATACATAGCTCTTAAAAAATATTTCCAATTTTTTTGGTACCCCTCGTATGTTCCTCAAAGAACCTACGGGGTATTCCATAAATAGCGTTAGGTACACTTCCCATCCGTCACTTAGCAAATAACATACGAGCTTATTGAATATCGGTCCACCTTAGTGCCTGGATTAAGGACTTCCTAGCAGAAAGAGTACAGCACATTCGTAAAGAGTATATCACGTTCTTAACGGGACTAAATAATCAGACGTAAAAATAACGTTAGCAGTAACTATGGAGAGTGTTATAGGGCCTCCACAGTTGGCGCAACACGTTGCTGCCCATCAAAACTGCAACACCAGGTAGCAGCGTCAGCACAGACAGTGAGAATCCCAATGACAAAACTGTCCGTGGAGTGACACCGTCTTCTGAGACGAGAGCCGGTCTCCGTTTAGCATTACGATGGATGTGATTGTAAGGGGTACTTACAGGGCTACTATAAATGATTCATTCGTTTTCAAAGCTCCATATTTTCCAAAGTACTACAATACAAATACGTGTGATGCATGAATAAACCCGTAAATTCACCAAGTTTCCTTTTTGCCCCTCTGGTCACACGACACACATCCAAGTGGTAGTCAATTTCGTTCAATAACCTATCTATCTACATCCTGCCAGTGCGCATCGCAGCAACGCTGATGGATTCTCTGAGCTTTTCCAGTGTTCCTGGCGCAGGGAGTACACAAACAAGATCCCTAATGTATCCCGAAAAGAAAAAAATCTCAACGTCTTAGTCTAACGACATAAGTGGCAAGGGAACAGAACTACATCATCTTCACCCCTATGCTCAACACGGCGGTGCACAAGTTCGTCGTTCAGGTAGTAAAGAAGATCGATGTCTTGTTGGAAAATGAAACTCTCGGAATCAGTAGTCATTCGTGGACGTTTGCACAACTGCAACGTATCAAGATAAGAGGTATCCGTCACAGTCTTCTCACAGAAGAAAAATTGACCAGGCGCGAATAGGACTCGTGCACTGAGGGTTCGTACAAAATTATTTGTTTATATAGACAGTTCAGCCATTCCAGGAATTACAATTACAAAGACTGCGATTCATTGGCAGAATACTTAGCAGGTGCAACAGGTTTAATAAAGAGACTGCTTACACCATGCTCGTTCTCCATATTCTGGAGTATTGCTGCGCGGTGTGCGACCCGCATCAGGTGGGACTGACGGATGACATCGAAAAAGCAGGCCGTGGTGGCCGAGCTGTTTTAGGCGCTGCAGTCTGGAACCGCGCGATCGCTACAGTCGCAGGTTCGAATCCTGCCTCGGGCATGGATGTGCGTGATGTCCTTAGGTTAGTTAGATTTAAGTAGTTCTAAGTTCTAGGGGACTGATGACCTCAGAAGTTAAGTCCCATAGTGCTCAGAGCCATTTGAACCATTTTTGAACATCGAAAAAGTTCAAAGCAGGGCTGCTCATTTCGTAATATCGCGAAATAGGGAGGATAGTAGCACAGACATGATACGTGAATTGGAGTGGCAATCATTAAAACAAAGGCGTTTATCGTTCTACATAGGGAGAAATGATCATCAGGATGAAATAAGAGAAATCAGGGCTGGCACAGAAAAATTTAATTGCTCGTTTTTTCCGCGCGAGAGTGGAAAGGTAGAGAGACAGCTTGAAGGTGGTTCGTTGTACCCTCTGCCGGCACTTTATTGTGAAAAGCAGAGTAATGATGTAGATTTAGATGAGTCGAGGATCTCGACGATATTTACTGTTATCGACAGTGATAATTTTTCGAAAATGTTTTAATTTCAAGTTTGAAATTGTACAACAAATGACAGAGATATTTTCTTCGCGCGGTATAGTTAATAATTAACAATTTCCTGATTCTTTCCTTTACTTATATTGTGAAACATTTCTTATTGCCAAATTTCATGATTCTCCCTGTAGGTTTTGACGAGTGAGTTTGCGAGCATCAAAATGTCTGACATAAATGGCCGTATCTTTTGATTGTAATGACTGAGAAGTTAGTATTTGATATAAATTTCAACTTCATACGTCTATCCGTTCCTGAGAAAGACAGTCTAATAACAAATAAAAATATTTTTTTTTCATATGATATAATTACAGATTAACAGTTTTCGGATTTTTTTTCATTTGGTTGCTTTGTGAAACCTTGCTTCTCTCCAAATTTCATGATTCTGGGACAACTGGAAGTAACCTGTAGGATTTGATGAATGAGTCTGTGAGTATTAAAATATGTGACATAAATGACCGTATCTTTCCATTTCACTTCCTTAGAAGTTAACTTCTATTATACCACCCAGGGGCTATAGACCTTAGTATGTCACATAAATTTCAACTTTATACGTCTATCTGTTCGTGAGATAAGAGTTGTAACGGACGCGCGAACAGATCAATTTTCGGATTTTTTCCTTTGGTTGTAGTGTGAAGCCTTTTTTCTTGGAAAATTTCATGATTCTAGGTCAACGGCAATTACCTTGTACGTTTCGATGGGTGAGTTTGCGAGTATCAAAGTATGTGACATAAATTGCCGTATATTTTGACTGCATGGACTTAGAGACGTCACATTTTTATGTTTCAAGGGACCGTAAACCTTAATATGTGACATAAATTTCAACTTGATCATCTTCTCGTTCCTGAGGACAAGGCTTTTGAACAGTCTCACCCTCTCGCATTACGCCGACTGGTCCATATAAATGGGAGAAATGGAAGATTGCTTCGTCGCTGACTATCGGTATACAGGGTAAATGTTCTTCCTCAATTGCTTCCTGCACTGTGATGCAAAATTGAAGGCACCGGCCGTAATCTTCAGGTCTTAATTGTTGCATGAGCTGGAGATGGTGCGGTGTGAAACGTAATGGCCGTTGCAAAATCTTCTTCACAGTTTACAGCGGTATTCTAAATTCGCGGTTCGCGCGGACCGTTGATTTTTTCGGACTACCTACGAAACTTGCCCTCACCCTGTCTACAGTTGCATCTGACACACTTGGTCCGTGAGTACATTTTTGTTTACAGAGACAACCAGCGCTCTTAGGGTAAAAAGGGGATAGATAGCCTTAAGGGGGGCAGACAGCCAACAACTTTGGTTCTCCAACTACTCGCTTTACAGCACCTCCGGTCAGTTGATAGTGAATCTTTGTCGCAAGTGAAGCGTTGGTATTCCCGTTGGCTCTTTATTTCACCATAAAGTAAATGTTTTTCGTGTTTTTAGTTTTTAATACACCTTAGTATTATATAGCATGTCAATACTTTTTTAATTTTTCTGTAAGTTACAATGTGAATAGTTGCGGAAGTTTCATGTAAGGGGTGTATAGGTTTAGCTGCCTTCCATTATGTTGTTTCTCTTTGATTTCTTATCCACCATGTTTGATGACGCACTAGGACCATCTCTCCTTGCTGGTTGGGAGAGATGGCCATACCATCTTTGAGACAGTTAGGAAGCCATAAAAATTTTGTTTATTTTTTAGTTTTGAAGGGAATTAATTTTTTTTACAGATACCAAGATGGTTATACTAAAAGCAGATGGACAGAAGAAGACTTCAAATTACTATTAACCAAGTGAAAAATGATAGTTACGCATTCAGAAAAGGTTCTATAGACTTTAATACTCCAAGGAAAACCCTAGAGCGAAATATAAAAACAGGTTGTGGTTCAAAAACTGCATTGAGTCCAGATTCATGTTTGGATTTAGCCAATGGGGAACGACTTGTGTGGTTTCCTACGATTTTCTCTGCAAAACTTACATGTAACACTGTACCGTGTTGCAGTGACTATGTTCTTCTAATGTACTTTGTAATGTGTCTTCCTGTACGGGACTCACAATATCTTTCCGAAGATAGGATGGCCGAGACGAACAAGGCGACTGCTCCCGTCAAGCGGAAGATCAGGGTTCGAGTCTTGGCCCGTGCACTAATTTCGATTGGCACCAGTGCATTATGCAGCCAAGGTTTAATAACAGTCGCAAATGCAAATATCTTTCTCGTATTACCTTTAACACATAGTTCAACAAAAACATGTTAAAGATTATTGGATACTCTTATAATACTATTTCCTCTTTGTTTTTAAAGTATTTTGCCGATTGGCCATCTACCCCTTGCATGTCTAGCCATCTAGCCCTAATAAAATGGCTGTGAGCACTAACATCTGTAGTCATCAGTGCCCTAGAACTTAGAACTACTTAAACCTAACTAACCTAAGGACGTCACACACATCCATGCCCGAGGCAGGATTCGAACCTGCGACCGTAGCGGTCACGCGGTTCCAGACTGTAGCGCCTAGAACCGCACGGCCACACCGGCCGGCCACCTAGCCCTAATACATGAGGGAGATGGCCAGGTGTTATATAGATTTAAAAAAAAGTCGTAGTTAGTTTGAAATTTGTTCCAATTTCGTTAACCAAGCCTTAGTTTTCATGAATGTATATTTCCCAGTGCTTTTTGCGTACTAAAGCTTGATGCTGACATTCGAAGAATCTTGGCTGTCAATCCCTGCTTACCCTCGATTGTCGATACCATCGCAGAATGCTCTGTTTACATGACGGTTCTTTTCCATTATTCCTTCAGAATGCACGCTGTACTATTACAACAGATACATATCTCGAGTGTTCCAACACATGAAAACGCTTTTTTGCTTTGTCGGCATTTTGTCAAGACACTACTCGTAACGCCAGCTGGTGAGCACAACGCAAACTCGGTGAATTTATGTAGTACTTTGGAAAATGTAGAACTCTAAAGCGAATGAATCACTTATGCCGGCTCCGTATTTTGTGTGTATACGAGGTGTGTCTGTAAAATAACGGGAATGTTACTGAAAACATTTTATTTCAAAAACATGCATACGAATATTTGGTTATTGTAACCTTGAATGTACTCTCCTCATCCCTACAACGCTCGAAGCGAATTTTATGTTGATGGAAACAGTGCTGGAAGTCTTCCTCTGCCGGGTGCTTGGTGACGGGTGGTACTTTTTCTTTTACTGCTCCATAGGATTGAAATCTTGTTTCTTTTAATGCTGTTGATCTTGAGGAATAGATTAAAGTCACATTGTGCTAGGTCGGGCCAGACACTACAGTGTGAGCCGGTGTGTTGTCTTGATGCAGGACCCATGATTTGTACTTCTATAATTCGAGTCTTTTTTTCTTATTTTCTCAAAGAGTCAAGCAAGAATCTCAAGGATGTAATTATTTAACAATGTAATTCGCCAACAGCGGTGCAGCCGTGTTGATGGCGAATTTCGTTGATAAATATTTGAGCAGCCGCTGCCCCAGATCAACAGAGACTCAAGGATGTAATGCTGGTTAACAGTTTGACCTACAGAAACCCAGTGAAGATGGGCAGTTCCATGAATATCGAAAAAAACAATCATCATCGCTTTGAATCTAAATTTCTTCATTCGAGATTTTTTTGCTCTCGGCTAAGTTTGGTCATTTCAGTGCATGGATTTGCTCTTAGTTTCTAGGTCATAAAAGAAAAAAGAAGATCCATCACTCTTTCTCATTTTCAATGGTATTCAAAGTGTCAGTATAGACATTTTCAGGAGCTTCTTTTTGTGCGATCGTAAGAATTTTCGGCACCAGTTTCGCACACACTTTCCTCATGTTAAATTGGTTCTCTAAATTATGCCTTATGCATTATTTGCCAGTTCCTGCAGTTTCAGCAATCGATCGAGTAATCAACCAATGATCATATCGAATCAGATTACACACTTTTTCGATATTGTCATCCTGTTTGATGTTGGAGCGGGTCCCGGACGTGAGTCTCTTTCTACGTCTTCTCGCTCACCTATAAAACGCATGAACCACTTAGAAACTAGCGTACGCGATAAATAGTTTCAAAATGGTTCAATGGCTCTGAGCACTATGGGACTTCACTTCTGAGGTCATCAGTCCCCTAGAACTTAGAACTACTTAAACCTAACTAACCGAAGGACATCACACAGATCCATGCCCGAGGCAGGGTCGAACCTGCGACCGTAGCGGTACGCACGGTTCCAGACTGCAGCGCCTAGAACCGCTCAGCCACACCGGCCGGCGATAAACTGTTTCCATCATACGCTTCTATTAATTACTGACAGGTCTCAGTAGCTATTTTTTCGAAGTATCACGCGAGGTTGTACAATTCGTTGCTCTGTTATTACACTTGTCATTTTTCCGGTAAAACAAAATAACAGACTAGGGGCTACAGTGATTTGCCTAAAGACACCAGAGATGTCGCATTTGACTGAAAAGGCTTCACGCTTCACGCTTCACAGCTATTGGTCGTTCATCTTTGGCTCATGTGTACTTATTCCGTGACAGCGTCAGTCCCGTTATTTTATAGCCACAGCTTGTCGATACAACAGAATACGTGACTAAATTTGCAGGTTGTTTGGGGGATACAGGTATACACAGAGAGAGGGTGTTGAAATAAGTGCGTCGTGGGAGAGATATGGGGGAGTAGAGGAGGAAAAGGCGGCGGGTTGTTGGTTGCAGGAAGTGAGTGGTCGAAAAAGTTGGGAGTAATGGAAGAGGGAACAGAAAAGGAGGGACCATGGCAGCAACAGTACACTTGGGCATTGGATTGAGCTTGGATGGCAGACAGAGGTACATGTATGTCAGAAAAGCTGGCGAGTGGGTGGCGCGCAGTCTCTTGGGAACCCTCAAGAAGATGTTTTCTGGAGACGAGAGATCTGAAGAACTTGCTGGATAGGTTAACAGTCCAGCACCCTCTATATCGAGCTAGACCAGGACAACAAGGGCGGCACGCAGTCTTCTATTGTCTCGCTGAAATTTTTGCGGCACCTTGAAGACGGGGCACCGCTACAGCTAATATATCCTGTACTGCAGTGGTTCCCAAACTGGGGTTAATTGCCTCCTGAGGGGTAAAATGAAATTTTCTGAGGGGTAAAAACTAAAGGATTCTATTCTGTTTGAGTCTCTAAACTAAATAATTTTCAAAAGATCATTACTATTAGTACAACTTTGTAATACTGGTTATATAAGTTATCAGTAATTACTTTTTTCTCGATTAGAAGCATTAATGCGGTGGAGGTTACAGGTTCTTCACGTTGTCCACCAACTACACACATGCATTGTGCTTGTCCCTTACATCGCTGATGATAAAAGTGAGACAAATTCGTAACAAATGCTAAATACAGCCTCTCAGGAAAACATGTTCTCCAAATTGTGGATAATACCTGCAGTAGTCCAGAAATTGCTTCATTAACCGCTTTGAAACAGATAAATGAATTAATTGACAGCACGACATAGTAGTAACTACATAAGTGCTACTATAAAAAATGGCTCTGAGCACTATGGGACTCAACTGCTGTGGTCATAAGTCCCCTAGAACTTAGAACTACTTAAACCTAACTAACCTAAGGACATCACACACTGCCATGCGCGAGGCAGGCTTCGAACCTGCCGCCGTAACGGTCGTGCTGTTCCAGACTGTAACGCCTTTAACCGCTCGGCCACTCCGGCCGGCTAAGTGCTACTATAGTGCTGCATACAGTTTTATTATCATTATTATTGTTATAACTATTATTATTAGAGTGGCTGGAGACTAATTCCGATTTCTTCCAGTCAAGAAGTGAGGAGTGCAGCAATGAAGTGATTTGTAGTGCACACATCTGAATTTGTTTGATTTTTAAATGGAGTTGCAGTGTACAGGTCAAACAAATGCTGCAACGGAGAGGAGTAATCTAGGGGAAGCATGTGTGATAATAAGTGTCTACCCTCACTGTGAATAGTTAAATTTTTTTCTGAGAAGGAGTTGTGGGTAGCACTTGCGATGCACCGCAAATTCCTTCGTCATTCATTCTAACACAAACTCTCTCTCTCTCTCTCTCTCTCTCTCTCTCTCTCTCTCTCTATCTCTCTCTCTCTCTCACACACACACACACACACACACACACACACACACACACACACACACACACACACGCGCGCGCGCGCGCGCGCGCGCACGCATACACACAAATGAAATATAATTCATCTTTCAACATTTTGAAAATAAAAGTCTTCCAAGAAAAGTCTTTCATTCTACGGTTTAGTTATGTGCTGAAGTTGGTGATAATGTGGAGGGGAGCGGGCGACAGATTTTGTGTGTGTGTGTGGGGGGGGGGGGGGGGGGGTGGGGGGGGGGGGGGAAGCGAGGCTACCAGCTAATGTCTGATTTCACTCAGGGGTAATGGTCTAAGAAAGGTTGGGGACCACTGCTGTAGTCGAATGGCGCACGCAGAAAACAAGTAAGTGCCCAGACAGCAATGAACCAGTGAAGTTTATTTCTACAAGAAAGAAACAAGAAAACTGTGTGGTCCTACCCACTCGCCGCTTATAGGGTGCCTAAAGGATGCTGCGTTCTCGGAATGCTATATAACAATTCAAGCAAATAGCATTAATAGTTTTTATTACAAAAGAAAATTGACAATACATAACTTTGAGTGTAGCAAGCGATGGGTGACATGCAAATAAGTCATAGCCGTTTGATGTATACAGTGTCCATATGTTGTTGTTGTTGTTGTGGTCTTCAGTCCTGAGACTGGTTTGATGCAGCTCTCCATGCTACTCTATCCTGTGCAAGCTTCTTCATCTCCCAGTACCTACTGCAACCTACATCCTTCTGAATCTGCTTAGTGTATTCATCTCTTGGCCTCCCTCTACGAGTTTTACCCTCCACGCTGCCCTCCAATGCTAAATTTGTGATCCCTTGATGCCTCAAAACATGTCCTACCAACCGATCCCTTCTTCTAGTCAAGTTGTGCCACAAACTTCTCTTCTCCCCAATCCTATTCAATACCTCCTCATTAGTTACGTGATCTACCCACCTTATCTTCAGCATTCTTCTGTAGCACCACATTTCGACAGCTTCTATTCTCTTCTTGTCCAAACTGGTTATCGTCCATGTTTCACTTCCATACATGGCTACACTCCATACAAATACTTTCAGAAACGACTTCCTGACACTTAAATCTATACTCGACGTTAATAAATTTCTCTTCTTCAGAAACGATTTCCTTGCCATTGCCAGTCTACATTTTATATCCTCTCTACTTCGACCATCATCAGTTATTTTACTCCCTAAATAGCAAAACTCCTTTACTACTTTAAGTGTCTCATTTCCTAATCTAATCCCCTCAGCATCACCCGATTTAATTTGGCTACATTCCATTATCCTCGTTTTGCTTTTGTTGATGATCATCTTATATCCTCCTTTCAAGACACTGTCCATTCCGTTCAACTGCTCTTCCAAGTCCTTTGCTGTCTCTGACAGAATTACAATGTCATCGGCGAACCTCAAAGTTTTTACTTCTTCTCCATGAATTTTAATACCTACTCCGAATTTTTCTTTTGTTTCCTTTACTGCTTGCTCAATATACAGATTGAATAACATCGTGGAGGGGCTACAACCCTGTCTCACTCCTTTCCCAACCACTGCTTCTCTTTCATGCCCCTCGACTCTTATAAGTGCCATCTGGTTTCTGTACAAATTGTAAATAGCCTTTCGCTCCCTGTATTTTACCCCTGCCACCTTTAGAATTTGAAAGAGAGTATTCCAGTTAACGTTGTCAAAAGCTTTCTCTAAGTCTACAAATGCTAGAAACGTAGGTTTGCCTTTTCTTAATCTTTCTTCTAAGATAAGTCGTAAGGTTAGTATTGCCTCACGTGTTCCAACATTACTACGGAATCCAAAGTGATCTTCCCCGAGGTCCTCTTCTGCCAGTTTTTCCATTCGTCTGTAAAGAATTCGCGTTAGTATTTTGCAGCTGTGACTTATTAAACTGATAGTTCGGTAATTTTCACATCTGTCAACACCTGCTTTCTTTGGGATTGGAATTATTATATTCTTCTTGAAGTCTGAGGGTATTTCGCCTGTCTCATACATCTTGCTCACCAGATGGTAGAGTTTTGTCATGACTGGCTCTCCCAAGGCCATCAGTAGTTCTAATGGAATGTTGTCTACTCCCGGGGCCTTGTTTCACCTCAGGTCTTTCAGTGCTCTGTCAAACTCTTCACGCAGTATCTTATCTCCCATTTCATTTTCATCTACATCCTCTTCCATTTCCATAATATTGTCCTAAAGTACATAGCCCTTGTATAAACCCTCTATATACTCCTTCCACCTTTCTGCCTTCCCTTCTTTGCTTAGAACTGGGTTGCCATCTGAGCTCTTGATATTCATACAAGTGGTTCTCTTCTCTCCAAAGGTCTCTTTAATTTTCCTGTAGGCAGTATCTATCTTACCCCTAGTGAGACAAGCCTCTACATCCTTACATTTGTCCTCTAGCCATCCCTGCTTAGCCATTTTGCACTTCCTGTCGATCTCATTTTTGAGACGTTTGTATTCCTTTTTGCCTGCTTCATTTACTGCATTTTTATATTTTCTCCTTTCATCAATTAAATTCAATATTTCTTCTGTTACCCAAGGATTTCTATTAGCCCTCGTCTTTTTACCTACTTGATCCTCTGCTGCCTTCACTACTTCATCCCTCAGAGCTACCCATTCTTCTTTTACTGTATTTCTTTCCCCCATTCCTGTCAATTGTTCCCTTATGCTCTCCCTGAAACTCTCTACCACCTCTGGTTCTTTCAGTTTATCCAGGTCCCATCTCCCTAAATTCCCGCCTTTTTGCAGTTTCTTCAGTTTCAATCTGCAGTTCATAACCAATAGATTGTGGTCAGAATCCACATCTGCCCCTGGAAATGTCTTACAATTTAAAACCTGGTTCCTAAATCTCTGTCTTACCATTATGTAATCTATCTGATACCTTTTAGTATCTCCAGGTTTCTTCCAGGTATACAACCTTCTTTCATGATTCTTGAACCAAGTGTTAGCTATGATTAAGTTATGCTCTGTGCAAAATTCTACAAGGCGGCTTCCTCTTTCATTTCTTCCCCCCAATCCATATCCACCTACTATGTTTCCTTCTCTCCCTTTTCCTACTGACGAATTCCAGTCACCCATGACTATTAAATTTTCGTCTCCCTTCACTACCTGAATAATTTCTTTTATCTCGTCATACATTTCATCAATTTCTTCATCATCTGCAGAGCTAGTTGGCATATAAACTTGTACTACTGTAGTAGCCATGGGCTTTGTGTCTATCTTGGCCACAATAATGCGTTCACTATGCTGTTTGTAATAGCTAACCCGCACTCCTATTTTTTTTATTCATTATTAAACCTACTCCTGCATTACCCCTATTTGTATTTATAACCCTGTAATCACCTGACCAAAAGTCTTGTTCCTCCTGCCACCGAACTTCACTAATTCCCACTATATCTAACTTTAACCTATCCATTTCCCTATTTAAATTTTCTAACCTACCTGCCCGATTAAGGGATCTGACATTCCACGCTACGATCAGTAGAACGCCAATTTTCTTTCTCCTGATAACGACGTCCTCTTGAGTAGTCCCCGCCCGGAGATCCGAATGGGGGACTATTTTACCTCCGGAATATTTTACCCAAGAGGACGCCATCATCATTTAATCATACAGTAAAGCTGCATGTCCTCGGGAAAAATTACGGCTGTAGTTCCCCTTGCTTTCAGCCGTTCGCAGTACCAGCACAGCAAGGCCGTTTTGGTTAATGTTACAAGGCCAGATCAGTCAATCATCCAGACTGTTGCCCCTGCAACTACTGAAAAGGCTGGTGCCCCTCTTCAGGAACCACATGTTTGTCTGGTCTCTCAACAGATACCCCTCCGTTGTGGTTGCACCTACGGTACGGCCCTCTGTATCGCTGAGGCACGCAAGCCTCCCCACCAACGGCAAGGTCCATGGTTCATGGGGGGAGGAGTGTCCATATAAGCAATATAATCTCCGTGTGACCCATATCCATTGCTGAGTGTCCATATAAGCAATGGATATGGGTCACACTGAGATTCGCGGTGGGCTTCAGATTACTTGATAGCTGCATACGGCGGCCCCATTAACGCCGTCCAGCGTACGAATACCAGGAAGAGGCTTGCATTCACGTGGTTAGTGCCGGCTGTATCTGGTAAATGTGGAATCCTCTTTAGCGCAGCGGATGTCGCAGAGAGGTGGAACTGCACCGGATGCAGGCGTCTGATGGGTCGGCAGCCTGCAGCACAATGCAGTGTGGCGTGTGGCTGCGTCGCTCAGCAGCCGTAAGCTGCAGCCGGCCTTAACACGTCAGAAATGCAACGGTTTCTGTGCGAATCAGAGATGATCACGTTGTGTACACAGTGGCAACCTATACCATCACCCCAGGTGCTGGGTCCGCAAGACGATGATGAATTCGTTCTGAAAATCTTGTCATTAAAAACCATTCAACAGCCAAAATCACATAAAATATTTTTTTATTTAAGTCGACTGGTTTCAACAGCCTATGCTGTCATATTAAAATCTCTTGTTCCTATTGATTTTGCGCTGACCACACGCGCAAGATGTCAAGCGTGTGCTGTTTTTATCCACATCTTGTGCGTGAGAGCGCAAAATGAATATGTTTTACTACAAAAGATTTTAAGACCTGAAGATGACAGCATAGTCTGTTGAAATCAGTTGTCTTAAATGAAGCACATATTTTATTTTATCTTTACTGTTGAATAGTTTTTAACAATTGAACTCATCGCCCTTCAGTTTTCTCAAAATGAGGTAATTCAATGTTCTCGTTCTTGTTAAAGCCGCTCATACACACTGATACATCCAACGCGATGTTGTACCCAGAAGCAGGATTAATCTGAAATGACACTCTGAGTCACTGGGAGGAACACTGTCAACGCGCCTCTCTCAGCTGCTGTGGAAAGGGAAGCTGCAACATGGCCGCCATGCTCACAGTCTGTGGCTCTCAGACTTCGTCATAGTGTCCGTTTGGATACTTGTATACTTACATTGCTGCAGACAAGCCATTTCCTGACTCAAGGTAACGCCACTGGCCTGGGTACAACATCAGAAAACTTCTGCTTCTATAGCCGTTCTTCCTGTTACAGTCTTGTTCTGGCACTGTGGATCCAGTTTTTAATTGTTTAAGGACGTGTGTATTTCTGTTAAATACATATACACGTTTGTGTATAAGAAGGATGATGGTTTTTACCCCACGTGGGGCTGAGCATTTCACATCATGTAAAATATTAGCAATACTATCATGTACATATTGCTTAACATCACTGATGAATTTTTTGACTTATTATTAATTACACATTAAAATATAACTTCTATCATGTGTTTTAAGGTCCATTTGGTATTCCTATTTTAACATGGTCCCTCCTTTTCTGTTCCCTCTTGCACTACCCTCTACTTTTCAGTTAAATCCAGCCTAGTCATCAAATATTTGGATCTAGGAAGCCTGCATTACCAATTCGCTAGACAAACAATTCAAACAAATCGTATTAATGAGTTTTATTACAGAATGAAAAGAGACAATACTTACCTTTGACTATTTCACAGAAGTGTCACAAGCAAAGGGCGACAGACAAAATAAGTCAAAGTCTTCAGTATAAGCAGCCCTAAGTTGCTGCTATAGAAGTGCCTAATCTTGAAGCTAGTATTGAACTGGGGCATCAAAAAATGGTTCAACTGACTTTGAGCACTATGGAACTTAACTTCTGAGGTCATCAGTCCCCTAGAACCGAACTACTTAAACCTAACTAACCTAAGGACATCACACTCATCCATGCCCGAGGCAGGATTCGAACCTGCGACCGTAGCGGTCGCGCGGTTCCAGACTGTAGCGCCTAGAACCGCTCGGCCACCCCGGACGGCGAACTGGAGCATCACCAGTCGGTCGCGACGCTTATGTCCTCTTCACACAGGGGCCGCTACCGTCATGTTGTCGTCCTGAAGAGGGGTCGGTCAGCGTGAGAGTGCCTGACTCCTTCTGACAGCCATCTCTTCTCTATCGTTCCCGACTGGCGCCCCAGCGCTTGACTTTACGCCGTAACATCTTCGATCGCTCACTTCCTGCAACCAACAACCCACCCTTTCCACTTCTTCCTCTCCCTCCTCTCTCTCACCACCCACTTATTTTAATACCCTCCCTCATTTACATGGATCTCAATCCTCCCGACCCCCCCCCCCCCCCCCCCCTCCCTTACCCTCTCTTTGCCACTTCTGACACCTCCATCGGCCACATAGTCTTAATTAGACTCTGTGTATCTTTTGTTTGTATTTTAAATCTATATTATAATATTTTACACCTACAATATAAACATTTCATTATTTTACTATTTCTCATATCCATATGCCTGTTGTATTTGCAAACATCATTTTTATTGTAATGGTTTTGCTCTGCCTTACTTTCAGTTATTATCACAGAAAATTATGTGATGGTTAGATATCGTATGAGAGTAAGATATATATTAATTGTCGATGACCTACATATGTATTTCAAAACAGCGCCACGTAATTCGATCAAGTGATCTATGTGTAACGCTTTTTTTAGTGCTTCCTTTATTATTTACTAAAGCAGCTCATCACACTGTGCCCCCATGTACACTGATGCACCACTTTTCTTTTTGCCGTTTTGTGTAAATTATTATCGTAATATATATGACATATCGCTACCATGGCTCCTGCCACGTAGTGGCAATTTTGTCTTCCTATTGTGGCTTACAGAAACTCGCTTAATACTCGGTCGTTTCATGTGACGAACAGAGCCGCTAATGATCTTGTCCTTGTGCTACCTTTACACCTGAGTACATAGGAAATGTCTGTTCACACTTCCGTTTAATGTTGGTTAGTTATTACTGTCGAAAATGTTATGTATTTTTGTATACAATTTGTTCTTTATATTTCTAATTTAGATCACAGAAGGCGGAAATAGTTCCGAAACGCATCACTTTGTGATCAGTAAAGTCATTCTTCATCTGCTGTATGACCTAGCCAACTTAATGACAGATATGCGCATAAATATAGCAGTTTCCTTGGACTCAATACGACTCTTGGTCATCTTAATGTGTATTTAGGCGATCGGACTTCGTTTTATTTACGTTACATTGTGCCAGATTCAACATCGTATCTTTCTTACGGTGCTAAATGTGCCTCCGTAGCTGCGGAGTCAGCATGGCGAATTGCTAACCGAAGGGGCCCTGGTTCGACTCCCGAACGGTCGGTGATTTGCTTCACTCAGGGACTGAGCTTTATGTTGTCATTAATTGCCATTCCAGAATTGAGATGGCTGTTATGGACTCGTCCCGAAATCCAATAATACAAAAAATAAATAAATATTTCGAACGCGCGAGTGGATGTCATATTTGTCTGATTTAAACGACACGGTGATTTATGTCCGCCTATCGAACGGTGGCAGCTATGCAAAGGTAGCGGGACCACCCCCGCCCTCCCCCGCCCCTTTCCCGCCTAACTTCTCCTGTCCGTCTATCACAGCCGAGACAAACACATTCTGCCACCGAGACACAGTGCAACCGTAACATCGCTTACATATTGTTGTTTCACTGACTGACAACAATTACTAAAAATTTGGTTCTACTTACGTGGTTAAATAAGGATCGTCGCAACCGCTAAACACAATGCATATAGATGACAAAACAGAAAAGTCACACTTGACTTTTTATTTAGCAGGTCATGTTACCATAAAAGCCATCAATTTAAAATAGAAATAGAACCAATTGGATATTTTCGTCTGTCCTTAAATAATCGGTTACAGTCAGTTTATTGCGCAAGGTCAGTCTTAAACGTGTTTAAACAGAAATAAAAGAGTAAACAGCCTTATAATTTGGCATTTACGGCAGCAAGTAAATGCTCAGTCTTCTTAATTGCTCTGTCTTCCTAATTGCTCAATCTTCTTTGTAAAATAATCTTACGTCAAAATAAATAAAAGCTCTTCGTTAAAGAAGATAAACAATGATTCTTCTCAGACGGAAAACGAAAAGCTGTTCGATAAGGAAATAAAAATAATCTGTACTTGAGGAAGAGGGGTGTTCAATAAGTAATGCAACAGATTTTTTTCTGAAAGCAGGTTGATTTTATTCAGGATTCCAATACACCATATTATTCCCCAATCTTTTGGCTACAAAACCCTTTTTTTCAACATAATATACATTCAATGCAGTGGACCTGCGCCACCTTACTGGGAATGCCTGTATGCCCAGACAGTACTAGTCTACTGGTCGACGTCGGAGTCAGCGTCTTGCTTCATCAATAACGTCCCCATCACCCACGTACTGTGTAAGGTGTCAGGCAAATCCAACACCTTCCATGAAAACCCCGACATGATAAGCAAATCCAGCAGTATGTCACATAGCTCCAAATAAATCGTGACATTAAATTAACCGAAGTAATACGATTAACGAGTGAGCAAATGGAATACCACAGACTAACACAAGAATGCCTAAATGCATGTCATACCTTCCCACCGTGAGACAGACGCAGTTCCGAGGGGAGAAACGAGAACAGAAGCCGAGAGCAGAACCGTGTTAAGCGAGAAGGCCCTACGATAAGGGACGGACACCCACGTCGCCAGCCAACCGCCAGGACTACCCCCCAGCCCATGTTAAAAGATAGAGCCCTCCAGAAGAGCAGTATAGATCTTACAATAACACTGAAAGCGCCACACCAGCTGCAAGTTTTAGCGTGAGACTTTTTCGCGTCTCTGTTACGTTGCAAACGCTAAAAACATTGCCCCACCACGAAAAGTATAACGTTTTTCATTGGATAGACAGAATTTTGTCGGCGGAGCTTAAGGTTAACGTTGAGACTCTGATTGGTCAGTTGAAAACACAGCCAGACAGCTTTTTTTAAACCAACTTCGGTGAATTGTAGTAAGGAGAAGTTAGGAGAGAGTTGCTTCCGAGACGGCGAGCTGTATGGAGCTGCACCGCCCGCCGCTCCCTGACGCTGCCTAACCAACGACAAGGTGATGAACGCATGCGATACTGCATAACAGAGCATAAAGCTTCTCTCAGAACTGCAGAAGTCTCATCTGTTACACCCCCTTTTTGCGTAATACTACTGTCGATCGTCAATTAAAGCTCATGGTATTATTTGCTATGTAAGTTAAAATCTGAAACGCGATGATTTTTTTTGTTATATAATCATTGAGAATCCACATCAGCCACTATAATTTACAAGTTAAATAAGTAATTTAAGATAATTGAGGGTCACTGTAGACCATTTTGATAGTTTTCTCTTTTGTGAAACTTAATTTAAACCTAGATTATAGATGTGATATGGCATAGGTCATCCTTCGGTCCATTGTAGAACTTGGAAACCCATGCAGGGAATATTCGTTCACATTTTTGTTGAACGCATTTTGGTTTTTATTATACTGTATTAAAACATTTCCTTTTATCAATAGTACAATTTATAAACAATGTTTTGTGAGTAGAATAAAATTTCCAATGGTAAACTTAACTGCCTTTTCGACGTTATTTTATCAGCTATGTAAGTTAAAATCTGAAACGCGATGATTTTTTGTTATATAATCATTGAGAAGCCACATCAACCACTATAATTTACAAGTTAAATAAGTAATTTAAGATAATTGAGGGTCACTGTAGACCATTTTGATAGTTTTCTCTTTTGTGAAACTTAATTTAAACCTAGATTATAGATGTGATACGGCATAGGTCATCCTTCGATCCATTGTAGAACTTGGAAACCCATGCAGGGAATATTCGTTCACATTTTTGTTGAACGCATTTTGGTTTTTATTATACTGTATTAAAACATTTCCTTTTATCAATAGTACAATTTATAAACAATGTTTTGTGAGTAGAATAAAATTTCCAATGCTAAACTTAACTGCCTTTTCGACGTTATTTTATCAGCTAACTTAAAACAGGAAAGCCTTGAACCGCTTCCACTAAATTTAGTTAGTGTTAAGTTTCTTTTACAGGGAGTGCAGTGGAGCTAACGCTGAAATCATTAAGTATATGATTATATCATCGCTAGTCTCACAGAACTCTTCTGAACTCTACATGTCATGTGTGGTCTGGCGTCTGCTTACCAGCAACAGGTCCCAGGTTCAAACTAGTCAATTCCCTAAACAACACGCTCAGAGCGTCGTTTCGCGAAAGTGGTAGGGAGACACGACTTAGAACAGTCGCAGAAACCACGCAGAATGTTAGAGAATGGCGACCCTGCCAGGATGGTAAAGTACCATAACTGAAGGTAGACCACGTTTCTAACTAGATCAGAAAAATATCCTGTTGAAAAATTTTCGTAACAAAATTTTTTTCTTAAAGTTATACATAGTCGAAAACAGTAGCTGCAGTGATAGATAGTAAGAGAGTATTCAATAGAAAGTGAGACATTCTATCAGAGACAATAGCATAATTAAGTTGTGAATTTTAATATTGTTAGAATTAATTTTCTCTCCAATGCAAGCGCACAGGTGGCGGATACATCGTTGACAAGTTGGTTCTGACCCAACGAGTAAGTGAATGGAATGTCAGTCTTCGATATAATGTGTCAAGTCGTGTGAACAAAACGTTTATGAAACGCGTGAGATCGTATGAACGCATTTTGACGCGAAGTGTGGCGCGTGAATTGCTTTTAAAACAGAAAATAAGGGATTCGGAAAGATTAGCAATGGCAGATCGAGACCTTGACCGAATTGAGGTAGAGACCCAGCATGAAGATGGACAGAGAATAGAGGACAGTACAACAGACGATGCAGTTTCGCGAGAAATAGGACAGATAACGCACAATAACGAGGATAATGTACGTCAAGGCATAGAAAACATAAGTCAGCATACGACAGAGGAGCAGGAAAGTAGAGAGACAGTCGATGAGGTTTCTAACTTCCGTCTTGAATACGTAGAACCCATAGTAAAAGTAATCAGAGCTCCTTCGCCACAGAGTACAAGGAATTCGAGCAGAAACGTGTCACCGCACAGTTCAATGCAATCGGTTGCAAACCAACACTTGGTCGAAAGTACAGAGCGTAGGACGTCGGAAGAAAACGCAATAGGACCCACCAATCTGGTAGAATTATTACAACAAATTACGGAAACCATGACAAGGCAAAATAAAGAAATAGCGAACCAAATTCAAATTCAGAATGCAGAAACCACGAGACAACTGCGTGAGATTAAAGAACAAAACAAAAAATTCAGTTACACCTAAGTCATATTGAAGACGAGGCAAAAGAATCTCGAGAAGTGATAGGAAACTTAGTAACAGGTCACAATCAATTGAGAACAGACATTGACAAGGTGCAAGCAGACGTACAAACATTGCGTAACGACACTCAGGACGAGATCAAAACATTACATAACAACACCCAGGGAGAAGTCAAGAAACTAGAGAAAGAGATAAACATAATTACTAGACAAGCAGCAGGTACAGCGCGTGAAATTGTTGAAAACAGTGTATTACACAAACGTATCACAAAAGCAGCACTGAAAAGATATGACAATCGCATAGTCAAAATAGAAGCGCAAACGAAGCAACAATTTCAGAAATTGCTAACAGAGTTGTTGCAAACTATTGAAGAGCGTAGTGAACAGGATCGAACAAACACTGAGTCTGCAACCACATCCGTATCTGTAACAGCACCGGAAAAACAAGCCATTAACGAAGATATTACGCATTTGCGATTCCAATCACAGGCGGAAAGTAACATACTTGAAATCATACAGCCCGCACAGCAACAAACACGTTTCGAAATTCTTGATGAAGAAACGGCACCACAAACACATGCGGAACCACAAATGTATGTTTCAAGACAGTTTGGATCGTGCAATGAAGCGGCAAGGTTAGCCAAACAAGATACCGAACCAATACGTGGCAATGGAAAGCCAGGTCGAGAAGAGTACAGTGCAATGCATTCAGCTACACGTTCACAACCGATGGAAGAAAATTATTGCGTACCACTCCAACGATACTACGCAATGGTAGGCGAAAGTTGCAGTGTACAATATCCAATGGATCTACCACAACTGGAAAGAACGACGGATTAAATGATCAGAAACATAAGTGGCGAAGAATCGCTAATTTCATATGGAACTATGACGAAGTACGACAACGATCATTTCCTCACAGTCAGAAAATTTCAACACTTTCGAGAAGGAAACTCATTACATCCAACTTTTATTGATCAATTCCGAGTAGGATTACCAGAACACTGGACGCTAGCACACAAATTAGACTTTATATGTGCACACATGTCAGGAACAGTCGCAGAAACCATGCAGAATGTTGCAGCGACATGCCGATCGTACGAAGATTTCAGAGAGAAGTTTGTCTCACGATATTGGTCCAGCGAAGCACAGAACAGAGTGAAGTTCGAATTATTACAGAACCCATATTTTGAAAATTCAGGAGAGAAGAGTCCTGTGAAATTTTTCGAAGTAATGGCAAAGAAAAATCAATGCTTAGATGTACCATACAGTGACGGAGAGTTGATTAAATTATGCGCGATGAAGTTACCATTGAAATACCAGCAATCATTAGTAGGTCGCGGAGGCAATGACGTCGAAGCATTTAAAGGTATTCTAAGGGGACTAGAGTTCATATTTTCGGAAGATGACGCAAGAAAAAGACGAAGCGCACGTGAAAACGAAAGCAAAAAGCAGTGGAATCCAGAAGACACAGTACGAAGAAACAATAATTACGAACCACGTGATAAATTTGCACCAAGAAACGACAACAGATTTCAACAAAGAACCGGTTGTGGATTTAGAAGAGAATATGGCAATAACCATAATTCACCCAGGAACGGCAACAACTATTACAGAGGGAATAACGACAACCGGAACGGGTATTTGAGAACCAATAGACCGACAAATTATCAACAAAGAAACCAATATCAACAAGCGGAACAAGAAAAGAGAATGCAGATAGAAGAGGTGGAGGTAAGACCACCAAACCCCGATAAACGTTCGAATTGACAGCTAAGCGCCCGTGCCAAAGAGAATGACGCACCGACCCAGGACAATTGCAGCACCTTGAACACAGAAGTAAATACCTTATCATGAGAAGAGAAGAAGGAAGAAACAAATCTGCAGGGACCAGATGAAAACGAAGACAGGAAAATAACAATATCGTGTTGGGACGAAATTAATTGGGAGAATACTGATGAGGAAGATGAATTACCAGAGGCATGCACAACGAATGTAGGAGGAAAGGACGAAGTAATGAGTATTGCAGAGCTATTTGGGACGGAAACCATGGAAAGCAAATTCAATGAGGATAATGCGCAGTCGACAGAAGTTGAAAATAAGTTACTAGTGGGCGCACAACCCAACGTATATAATGAAGGAAGTTATGAGCGATAATTAGAGCATTTAGATGCGATTATGTGGAATTAGCGACGAAGAAGGAGAAGACAGACGAGGATGAGGAAAAAGTAGAGGATGTTGAAGAAAGCGTAATTGAAGGATGAAATAGAGAAGAGGAAATAAAAGAGAGAGAAGTAGCAGTCGAAGCTTATCCTACAGAAAGTTCGAATTCACAAGGGAAATTCCTGAAAAGAGTCATGTATGATTCAGTGGAGGATTAGTTGATGCAAGAAGAAGAAGAACAGAACTAACCCTTTCAAATTCAACCAATTGTGAAGGCCATGGTAAAGCATATCCCAGTCAATATTGTAATTGATAGCGGAAGTGAACTGACCGCGATCCCAGAAAATTTATTCATGCAGTGTAATGCCAATGAGGAATCGCCAGTTCTGAAAGCACGTAATATTAAAGTAAGAGGTCCTATTAGAAACATTGCTGCGGAAGTTACGAGACAAACAAGGTTAACTCTTTCGTGCCAAGGTCAAAAGATCGAAGTCAACTTCGTGATTATACCTAAACTAACTGTAGATTTGATTATAGGTGCAGATTTTTTAAATGAGAGACGAGCGATAATAGATATGGGGAAAGGTAGCGTAACATTCGGGAATGTCACACTTCTCTTTGAGCAAAAGCTAAAATTAGAAGAAACAGTTATAAACAAACAATTAAGAATGATGTGAGATAAGGAGGATGAAGAATTGGAATGGTATGCACAAAAGGGGGAATCGCCTCAACTCATGTTAGAAGTCCATAAAGAAATCGACGAAAAATTGCAAGAAGTTCAAGGTATTTCGGAGCACAGTAAAAGAGAATTAGAGGGTATTTTACGAGATAAAGCAGAGGTATTTTTACCTAAGACTGGCAGTATTAAACACTTTCAGTACAAGTTTGAAGTAAAACAGGCAAAACCTTAGGACTTCACCATGTGAGCCATATCAAAAAGTTTGAAGATTAATTTTATTACTGGTAAATAATTAGTACAATATTTCAAGTTTATGTTGCAGATAAGATCGTCAGGAGAAAGAAGAATGAAGAAAGAGGAAGGTGGGGGAAAAGAAAGTAGTTTCAATAAAAACAAAAAACAAAAATAACAGCAATAGTAGCATAGATTAAGGTGAAGGGATAAAGCGTAGATAGTCTAACAGCATGAAATACTAAAATGCTATACACTACGACACTACACAAAAATAAAAAACAAATTTGAGGATTCTTGTAGAAGTTAAGACTCCAAATATCTTAGAATTGTAACATGGAAAGGGCGCCGAAATTTGTAAAGCTTTTTAAAAAGGCGTAAAACAATGTAGGTACTAGACATATGTTAGATGAATATAAGTAAAACTTTTTGTAAGAACCATTGTAAAAACTCCAGCAAAAAACCACATGCAACGACCCACAAATTGCATCCAGAGAAGTATCAAGAAAGGAAAGGACGTAATTAGCAAGACACGATTCCTATAAGGCAGAAGCGTTGAGAGTCGGGAAAGGACAGTGAGACCAACAAAGGGCACTTGTAAATCTACTGCTGAAGGGACCGGTGCAGGGACAGACAAGCAAACACCAGACTTTCACCGCTTGTAAACCCTGGGACGCCCCGACTCAGTGGAGCGAGCAAACAACGGCCCGATGAGAAGACCGCTTGGGCACACCACCACTGGCAAAAAATATGTGTAAAAGTCACACTACCGCTATTAAACAGCACGGTGATGCACGAAACTGAATAAAACGTCCACAAAGTAGAAATGACATGTCCAAACAATTTAACAAACTGTTAACAAACTGTTACTAAGAGGAGAGCTTCAAAGCGACTAGTTATCAATAAATATTCCCATATCCTGCCCAGAGAAGAACCAAGAATCAAGTAAGAAGCAGAGAAAAAGCAGGAAGAACAGAAGTTGAAGATTCGCAAGATTGAGACCAAGAAAGAAGATGGGTGAAGAACAGATGACATACCTTCCCAAATCCCTATCCTAATGTAAATTAGTCGTCTGCAAAGTATTACAACAAAAAACGACCGCTTACAGCGACACATAACGATGACGTTCGCACATACAAAGCCAGTAAACCACGAAATTCTGCACTCACAGCTCCATTCCATTATGGGACCTCCACAACAGCAACACACAGTTGCAAAGCCAACAAGGAATGACGAACAAAGTTGTACATCAAATACTTGCCCATATCCATCTCGCTCAAGTCCATCACCTTCTTGCAAAAACATTCGCCAACCTCATGCTTAAACATTCATAGGATTGTGTGAATGTGTGAAATCAAATTATGTGATGTAGGAATTGTGCAAAAGAAACATGTGAAAAACTAAATAAGTTAAGCACACCAGACAGCTAATAAACTACAATATAACAGTCATTGACTATGGACTTAAGTAAAAAATAGACTATCGATAAAAATAAGTCATTAGTTCTGAAATGGACAGTATATAAAGAACAAAAGTAAGGCATAATAAACACTAAAACTATATGCCACTTATTTTCTCCTCATAAAAATAAAAGAATAACTATATTTTACTTATTTTCTCCTTATAAAAACAAAGAATAAAAAATTATCTTGTTGGATGTTTTCCCTTTTTTTAACATTTGTACCATTTGTTAGGATAATATCTCAATACTTGTGTAAGTATATTTCTTTGTCAAAGCAATTCTTGGAAATAATTCTTATTTGTTAGTGTAACAATGTTGAAATGAGTGTTTAGAAACAAAAACATTTTACTTGTACATGATATTTAGAAAATGTGTTAGGAATAGATTTTACTTAATAACTAGAATTATAAAAAAATATTTCTAAGAAAATCGACATGAAAGACTCCTCACTTTTGGTAACAAACTCCTTAAAAAACAAACTTCAAACTTAAATAAAGAAAGAAAATAATTAAAAATTAATAATAATAATAGAATAAAAATATTCTTCTCTTGTCAATATAAACATATTTTTGAGAATAATGTGGAAGAATATAAAAATATAAATTAGTAATTCAAACTAGCATAGAACCAGAATAACGTGGCTGAACAGTAAGCAAGAAAATTTAGATAAGGGAATTTTTGACTGACTTAGACAACGATTCAATCATTGCCTAACTTCAGTGCAAAAATTAAGTTCGAAGGGTGGTGATAGGTAAGGTATCAGGCAAATCCAACACCTTCCATGAAAACCCTGACATGATAAGCAAATCCAGCAGTATGTCACATAGCTCCGAATAAATCGTGACATCAAATTAACCAAAGTAATACGATTTACGAGTGAGCAAATGGAATACCACAGACTAACACAAGAATGCCTAAATGCATGTCATACCTTCCCACCGTGAGACAGACGCAGTTCTGAGTCGAGAAACGAGAACAGAAGCCGAGAGCAGAACCATGTTAAGCTAGAAGGCCCTACGATAAGGGACGGACACCCACGTCGCCAGCCAACCGCCAGGACCACCCCCCAGACCATGTTAAAAGATAGAGCCCTCTAAAAGAACAGTGTAGATCTTACGATAACACTAAAAGGGCCACACCAGCTACAATTTTGTAGGCAGAGCTTAAGGTCAACATTGAGACCCTGATTGGTCAGTTGATAACACAGCCAGATAGCTTTTTTTAAACCAACTTCGGTAAATTGTAGTATGGAGAAGTTAGGAGAGAGTTGCTTCCGAGACGGCGAGCTGTATCGAGCTGCGCCGCCCGCTGCTCCCTGACGCTGCCTAACCAACGTCAGGGTAATGAACGCATGCGATGCCGCATAACAGCGCATAAAGCTTCACTCAGAACTGCAGGAGTCTCATCTGTTACACCCCCTTTTTGCGTAATATTAGTGTCGATCGTCAATTAAAGCTCATGGTATTCACATTTGCTATGTAAGTTAAAATCTGAAATGCGATGATTTTTTTGTTGTATAATCATTGAGAAGCCACATCAGCCACTGTAATTTACAACAAGTTAAATAAGTACTTAAAGGTAATTGAGGGTCACTGTGGACCATTTTGATAGTTTTCTCTTTTGTGAAACTTAATTTAAACCTAGATTATAGACGTGATATGGCATAGGTCATCCTTCGATCCAGTGTAGAACCTGGAAACCCATTCAGGGAATATTCGTTCACATTTTTGTTGAACGCAGTTGGTTTTTACCATCCTGTATTAAAACATTTCCTTTTATCAATAGTGCAATTTATAAACAATGTTTTGTGAGTAGAACAAAATTTCCAATGGTAAACTTAACCTCCTTTTCGACGTTATTTTACCAGCTAACTTAAAATAGGAAAGCCTTGAACCCCTTCCACTAAATTTAGTTAGTATTAAGTTTGTTTTACAGGGAGTGCAGGGGAGCTAACGCTGAAATCATTAAGTATATGAGTATATCATCGCTAGTCTCACAGAACTCTTCTGAACTCTACATGTCATGTGTGGTCTGGCGCGTCCCTACCAGCAACAGGTCCCAGGTTCAAACTAGTCAATTCCCTAAAAAACACGCTCAGATCCTCGTTTCGCGAAAGTGGCAGGGAGACGCGACTTAGAACAGTCGCAGAAACCACGCAGAATGTTAGAACTGCTTCCTGTGTAGTGCAGCTTCGTTGGGCGAAATAGCCATTCGTTGCTCTTAATGCACTTCTGCTAGGCGGCGAGGAACTCAGAGGGCACATACGTTTGGGTACCCCAACTCATGGGCGAGTGTGTCAGCCATGCCAACAGAGACGTCCAGTTCAGCAACGAGGTGTTTGATTGTGATCTGTCGATCACCTCGAATGAGAGTGTCAGCACGTTCCGACATTGCAGAGGCACTGCTGTGTGCGGCCGGCCATAACGCGGGACATGTTTCCGCAACCTTGTGGCGATGACGTCAGACGTCTCGCCCAACGACTCATCGTGCTTTTGTTTAATGTCAGCTCTCCGTTGACATTCTACAAGCACCTGTGTATATCTGCGATGCTCTGGTTTTCTGCCGAAAGAAACTCAACGACAGCTATCTGGTTGGAACACACCTCTGCTACAGACCCGATTTTGAAGGCAACGTATAGCGCCGCTACAGAACGGAAATTGGCCGGGAAAAAAATGTATTGTATTAGTTACTAAATGACTCTCGTATTAATATTTCTCATTTGAATCCACTTTCTCAAGAACGTCATTTTTCTTGGAAATCAGTTCGCTAAACTATTGAGATGAAAATGTGAAGTTACGCAACAACAACATTATCTTTGTGATTGTGTTGGTTTGCAATTTACGGAGATGCTGAACAAACTCTTGTGTCAGGTGCTTCAAGAGAGACACTGTGTACCAATAAGAGTTTTATTGTTCCGCGGGACCACTACGGTCGCAGGTTCGAATCCTGCCTCGGGCATGGATGTTTGTGGTGTCCTTAGGTTAGTTAGGTTTAAGTAGTTCTAAGTTCTAGGGGACTGATGACCTCAGAAGTTGAGTCCCATAGTGCTCAGAGCCATTTGAACCAGTTTTTTATTGTTAAAATCCGGAGTTCGTACGTTTCAAGAAGAGTTAGAAAAAGTTCTATGGACTCCCACATATGTCTCGTGAAGTGACAACGACGAAAAGAATCAGAAAAATTAACGCTCATTACCAACAGTTATTCTTCCCACGGACTATCTCAAACGTGCCTGAGAACGGGGGAAACAGTGGTAATATAAGAATATAGGACCAGTATGCTCCCTCACAACCATATGGAAGCTTTCAGAGAGCAGCTTTAGTCGTAGCCTCAGATTTGAAAATGCATTACATGTAGGAAACTGGAAATTTGTGTTAAGGTCTTATGGGACCGAGGTGCTGAGGTCATCGGTCCCTAAGCTTACGCACTACTTAATCTAGCTTAAACTAACTTACACTAAGGATGACACACGCACCCATACCCGAGGGGGGGACTCGAACCTCCCATGGGGGCAGCCTCGCGGAGCGCGTCAAGACGCCCCAGACCACGCGGCTACCCCGTGCGGCCGCACTACATGTAGGGCAGATGTTAAATCTCGAGTCACAATCGAAAATATTTACATCGATATAAATACTTCTCGAGGTATTGCTGGGGGTGCTCCGAACGTCAGGCCCACATGCACGAAGGAAACGAATCGATTACATCCTTCTGTGTCCGTAGAGGGGTGGGGGCATTTGAAAGTAGCAGGGAATCTTACGCATCTCTGGTGCGGTCGTTTTCTAAACTAGTAAGCTCCGGAAGGGTGCTGTACTCTCGTAGTTGTTGATAGGACGGCAGGATGAAGAAGCAATAAGTTGCCGTTGGGTTGGTGCAGCGAAATGATGCCTATTTTGTCGTCGTTTATTTTAATTTTTCTACTGCGAATGTTAATAATGGGAGTAATTTACTACATCTGGAAATAATTTAAAAAATGTGCTTGAAACTTATTTTCCGTAATGTATTTAATCAGCTAGTGCACACTGGAGTAACATGGCGCACAATGGCTGGGAGCGTAATATAACCCTACTGTATTATACTCTTATTTTTTATTATAATTACACTGTTGCAACTAAAGTAACAAACATAGAAAGACAAACAGAGGAAAGCAACACTCAACATTCTTTACGGTTACGCCATGCAAAGAGGAACTGACAGTTCCAGATGAGAAATGGAAGAACAAAGAAAATGCAAAGATCGAAAAGCAACAAAAAATTAGGAAGAAGAACACAGGCAATGTTAAGAATTAACGTATAATCCAAATCAGAGGTATGTTTGACAACTTTTGTGTAGACGATGAACTGGATGACACGGATGCTGGTTCGAAAGAAATTTGTTTAGTGCGTGATGAATTTGAAAAAGGCGAAGTTTGGAACCGATGCATATCCTGTTCATATTGGAGCCAGAAAAACGCAATGTATGGGACGGTTCACATATTTATGTCACTTGCATTTTGGCAAAGCAATGAATTTCTCAAGCTCTGAACTTTCTCAACACTGGACTTAATGTTTTATTTCTATAGTTAACATTGATATGTTCTATTTTTGGATAAAGACTAGACTGAATCACTTAGAACGCTAATGAAATCAACTTGTAGAAGGAACTACATAAAGCAGAAAATTAAATATGTGAAAATGCTTTATTTAATCTCACTTGATGTGTCATTTTTCCCGCCATGCGGATAAAGTGGTACACTGCAATAACTAGAATAATGTGGTTTCACGTAAAAATTGTTCATCCAAAAGTTATTTACCTTATCATTGAGTTATGGGTACATGGCTGGAGCTTTGAAAACAAATTAAATGATTTTAAGAGCACAACTTCATCATTAATAACAGAACTCCCTTAGGTGTGCCAAATTCACCCACCATCCTATAACAGCCTTGCTGTTTCCCATTTTGTTCTTGTAGTCCTCCAGAATACGGCAGATGAAGGGTGATAGATTGTAACGTGTTTCGATACTGATTCTTGTAACTTGAGACACATCTTTTGGAAGATATTTGTTGTCCTACTTTCAAAGATCCACGCTAAAATGTAGCAGCAAGCACCCAAATTACTTCTATCTTGTATATGTGTGTGTGTGTGTGTATGTGTGTATGTGTGTGTGTGTGTGTGTGTGTGTGTGTGTGTGTGTGTGTATGTATAAGTCGAAAGATTCCGGGGAATAAGTCATCGAATCAGCAAGGTTTTAAAAAGCGTCGCTCGTGCAAAACTCAGCTTTCACTTTTCTCACATGATATACTGCGAACTGTGGATGAAGAGCAACAGGCGGATTCCATATTTCTGGTTTTCAGGAAAGTATTCGACACGGTGCCCCATTCCAAACTGCTAACGGAGGTACGAGTATATGGAATAGTTTCCCACATATGTGAGCGACTCGAAGACTTCTTAAGTAATAGAACCCAGTATGTTGTATTCGATGGAGAATGTTCATCAGAGACAAGGGTATCGTCAGGAGTGTCACAGGGAAGTGTGATAGGACCGCTGTTGTTCTCTATATATATAAATGGCCTGACAGGCGGGGTGGGCTGCAACCTGCGGTTGTTTGCTTATCGTCCTATGCTGTACGGGAACGTATCGACGTTGAGGGACTGTAGGAGGATACAAATGGCTTAGACAAAATTTTTAGTTGGTGTGATGAATGACAGCTAGATCTAAATGAGGAAAAATGTAAGTTAATGCTGGTTAGTAGGAAAAAAATCCCTGTGGTCTTCGAATACAGTTTAGTAGTGTACTACTTGACACAAATGTTTCAAATGGCTCTAAGCACTATGGGACTTAACTTCTGAGGTTATCAGTTCTCTAGACTTAGAACTACTTTAACCTTAACTAACCTAAGGACATCACACACATCCATGCCCGAGGCAGGACTCGAACCTGCGACAGTAGCAGTAGCGCGGTTCCGGACTTAAGCACCTAGAACCGCTCGGTCACAGCGGCCGGCCTGCTTGACACTGTCACGTGGTTTAAATTTCTGGGCGCCATGTTGCAAAGCATATGAAACGGAACGAGCACATGAGGACTGTGGTAGGGAAGGCGAAAGGTCGACTTCAGTTTGTTGGGAAAATTTTGGGTTCATCTCCAAAGGAGACCGCATATAAAACGCTAGTGCTCCTTGAATGTTTGGGATCCGTACCAGGTTGGATTAAAGGAAGAAATCGAAGCAGTCCCGAGGCCTGCTGTTACATTTGTTATCGGTACTGTTCAAATGTTCAAATGTCCGTGAATTCCTAATGGACCAAACTGCTAAGGTCATCGATCCCTAGACTTACACGCTACTTAAACTAGCTTATGCTAAGAACAACACAACACACACACACACATGCGCGAGGGAGGACTCGAACCTTCGGTGGGGGAGGACGCAGTCCGTGACATGGCGCCTCAAACAGCACGGCCACTCCGCGCGGCCTTACCGGTAGTTTCGACGAACATGCAAGTGGTACTGAGATACTTCAGGACCTCAAATGGGAATCCCCGGAGGGAAGGCGAAGTACTGAGTACTACTGATTAAATTTACAGAACCGGCATTTCAGGCTGACTGGTAGAATGATTCCCATGCCGCCAACATACATTTCCCGTAAAATTCACTAAGATGACATGGGATAAACTTGGGCTCATTTGGAGGCATACATACAGTCGTTTTTCCTTCGGTCTATTTACGAGTGGAACAGGAAAGGAAATGACTAGTAGTGGTAGAGCATAGCCTCCACCTCGCCCTATACGGTGACTTGCATAGTATTTATGTAGATGCTGATGTAGATCAACATTTCCACGAATTGTTATTGTTGTCTTCAGACCAAAGACTGGTTTAACGCAGCTCTGCTCAGTAGTCATCCTGTACAACCCTCTTCCTCTCTGATTAACTACTGCAGCCTACATTCTAATGCTTTCTGTATTCATTCCGCGGTTTCTCCCCACTACCAAACTGACTATTCATTGATGCCTCAGGATGTGACCTATCAACCGACATCTCCTTCAAGTTGTCCCATAAATTTCCTTTTTCCTCAATTCGATTCAGTACCTCGTCATTGGTTATTGTATCTCCCATTCCAATTTTCAGATTTCTTCTCTGGTATCACATTTCAAAAGCTCTAATTCTTTTCTTGTCTGAACTGCTTATCGTTCATATTTCACTTTTGTACAAGGCTGTGCTCCAGACAAATACCTGCGGAAGTTATATCAGATGTTAAAAACTGCTCTTTTTCAGGATTGCTTCTCCTGGTATAGCCAGTCTGCGTTTTATATCCTCTCTACTTTGGCCATCATCAATTATTTTGTTGCCCAACTGGCGAAACTCATCCACTACTTTTAGTATCTCATTTTCTAATCTGATTCCCTCTGCATCGTCTGATTTAATTCGGCTACATTCCATCACTCTCGTTTTACTTTTGTCCACGTTCATCTTGTAATCTCTTTTCAAGAAACTATCCGGTTTTGTAAACTGCTGTTCCTAGTTATTTGCTGTTTGGCAGAATTATAGTGTTATTGGCAAACCTCACAATTTTTATTTCTTCTCGCTTAACTTTAATTCCGTTTCTAAACTTCCTTTTCTCAGCCCGGGGCTGGGTCTTTGTGTTGTTCTCATCGTTTCATCATTATCGTCATCATCATCATCATTCATGACAGTCGCTAGACTGGACTGTGTAAAGATTGGGATTCTGTACGGGCGCTGATGACCGCGCAGTTGAGCGCGCAAGAAACCAAACTTCACCATCATCCTAAATTTCTCTTCGGTTTCTTTTACTGCTTGCTCACTCTACAGCTTGAGCAACAGCCACTGCTTCCAGACCATGAATACGGCCTTTTATTAACTTAGACGCGGGACGGGCCCTACGTCGGAATGAGTGTGAGGTGAATTCGCTTCTCGGGTGCAACGTCTCGCAGATGTGCAGATGTTTGTTCACGCCGGGCGTCCTTGACGGCAGACAGGAGGAAAGTCGTGTGTGTGCCGAGCCGACCTTACGACCCGAATACAAATTCTGCGCATTCCCACCGCTTTCCGGGGAAAGTTTTTCGATGCCGGAACAGACAGACGTAAGCGGGCGAAGTTGGCGAGACGAGTGCTTGCGCCTTGGCGTGAATGCCAGGCACGCCATCTGGTGGAGGGTGCGCCGTGTTGCCGCCAACTTCGCATAAGCGGGCGACCCAGCCTCCTCGCTCTCCCGCTCTCCAGCTTCATCTTTTCCTTCCAGCGCACATTTTAGCTTTCCCATTATCAGGATTTTCGTATGCACTTGGTTCAGGCGCTTGCGCTAGCGTGTGTGTGTATATGTATATGTGTGTGTGTGTGTGTGTGTGTGTGTGTGTGTGTGTGCGTGTGTGTGTGTGCGTGTATGTGTGGTTTTCTGCCTTTTTAGGGTTGCGTACCTTAATACGTAAAAACTAGAGTTTTAAAATTGCCGTAGGCTACTGTAGAATATCGTAAGTAAGCGTAACCTGCGGTAGTTTCCCCAATATCCTTGGTCACTTAAGGTCATACCCGCTTTATTTGTACATCTGATGTGTTGAATACCTATCGGGTACTACCTCATATCGCCCGCTATAAACGAGGGCTATTCGGAAAGTAAGGAACGATGGGTCGCGAGATGGAAACCACAGTGAAAATCAAAACTGTTTTATTTGCGACAATTAGCTACAACTTCCAGCTACTTATCTCCATAGCCGCCGATCCGACTTAGACGTTTGTAGTAGCGTTGTACCAACTTTCCAATACGCTCGTTATAGAAGGCAGCCGCCAGTTCTTTCCTCCAATACTTCACGCTGGCCTACAGCTCGTTGACTGTGCCAAAATGTTGTCTTCATAGCTAGCGGTTCATGTGAGCAGAAATGTAACTCAGAGGGAGACAATTACGGGCTGTATTGTGGATAATCAAACACTTCCAATTGAAAACGATGCAGGAGCGTCTCCATTGCCCCTACAGAATGTGGCTGAGAGGTGTCTTGAAGAAGAAAATGCACACTGTTATGTAATGTTGGCTGCATAGCTTCAGGCGAAATTTCTCACCTGGCCCTCGTACTTGGCGGGAAACACTATTGCTCTAGGTATCTTTATGTGCTCCCTGTGTGCCCAGAATTAAAAAAAAAAAAAAAAACGACGTAATGCGATCAACGGGCATACTAGAGAAACTGCCCAACACACCTGTGCAAAATTTCATCGGATTTTCACTGTGGTTTCCATTTAGCGACCGATCGTTCCTTACTTTCCGAATAACCCTTGTACATATGCTATTAGTGTTTTCTAGATTCCCCTACAAACCAGAAGCAGTGAACCGTTTAGAAACTGAGTGAGGATGTATAAAGGGACATTTAACATATGGAATATTTTTATTCTACATAGTTATCGCCCATCCACCGGCCTGTTATTTAAAAACAAACAATATTTATAGCAAAATTGAAACTATCGATATTTAATTTAGGTTTTACTTGGAAAAAAAGGCTTCACTACTTCTGTTGTTCATAAACAACTTTCGCATTAATTGATAACAGCAGGAAACTCTTGCCTCTGATCATGATGAAGAACATTCTACTGAATATAAAACAAATTCAATAATTATACAGACTTGTTTATCTTTGTGCATGTAAGCTGTGCTTGCACTAGGAGTATCTGCTTTGGCTACATAAAAGAACAGAAGCTACGCGATGAAATAATGTTCATTACTTATAAACTGCAATTTATGCTCTGTAAGGATGAAAAGTACTCAATGGACTATCACTAACCGATGTGTGGTTCTAGTTGTAAACAAAAGCAACAACCAACCAACCAAACAAATAGAAGTCGCTGTCTCTCATTTTGTCTCTTGCCCATTCGTTTGTGTTTCTTTCCCTACCAGTCCTACAAATACTACCGGTAGTCTTACCGTTTACTACGTCATTTGTGTACTTTACGAAATCTACCAAACCGTAGCTTTGGTAGAGCACAACTCAAGTAAAAACAGAATTCTTACAGAATCTCTTTATCGTCTATTTGTCCGTCCATTTCTTAAGGCCTCTGCTTCTCAGGAACGGGCGAAGGCATCAAGTTGAAACTTATGTCACATACTAAGGTCTATGGTCACTTGGGGGTGGAAAAAATTTAAGCCTATAAGTCAAAGCAACCAAAAGATACAGCCATTTACGTCACGTGTTTGGATACTCGCAAACTCACTCATTAAATCCTTTGATGTACTTCCCTTTGAATTGGAACAACGAAATTTGGCAAGGAGCAAATTGTAGTTATTTCATATAAAAAGACATTTTTTTCGTTTGTGGTCCGTCTGTTTGTCTGCTCTTCTGTTATGACCTTTTTTTTTTGCTCAGGAAAAGGTAGAGGTTAAGTTATGTCAAACACTAGGGTCTACTGTCCTCTGGTGGTGTACAAAATTTAAGCTTCTAAGTCAAAGCAATCAAAACATACGGTCATTTCAAATGGTTCAAATGGCTCTGAGCACTATGGGACTTAACATCTATGGTCATCAGTCCCCTAGAACTTAGAACTACTTAAACCTAACTAACCTAAGGACATCACACAACACCCAGTCATCACGAGGCATACGGTCATTTATATCACATTTTGATATTAGCAAACTCACTCATCAAAAGTTGCAGATGAACTGTCTACGTATACAAATAAGTTTGTACGGAACTCTCAGAGCCCAACTACTCACACTCGTCCGGTTTTTCTTAGCTCTTCCATTGTCGATATTGGTACTCAGGAGCTCTATAGGAGAGTCTGTTTGCGTTGTTTTCGAGTCGGAGCGTTTTCTGCGCTGAATTAGTCTATCCGATTTTCTGCGTAATTTATATCGCATGGCTTATACTTTCCTTCATCTTCTGCATCGTCATCGGCTCTTTTTCTTTGCCGCCAGTAACTTCAGATAACGTTCTTTGAGTAGTCTCCAAATGATTATGAAATAGTTATAGTACGTCATCTTTCGCAAGTTTGTAACAGAAACAAGTTTACAGTATGTTCCCTGAGTCTAATCAGTTTTGGAAATGGCATAGTAACGTGAAAATATTTGAATGTCATAGATGTTCAATATAATGGTGGTGGTGGTGGTTAGTGTTTAACGTCCCGTCGACAACGAGGTCATTAGAGACGGAGCGCAAGCTCAGGTTAGGGAAGGATTAGGAAGGAAATCGGCCGTGCCCTTTCAAAGGAACCATCCCGGCATTTGCCTGAAACGATTTAGGGAATCACGGAAAACCTAAATCAGGGTGGCCGGAGACGGGATTGAACCGTCGTCCACCCGGATGCGAGTCCAGTGTGCTAACCACTGCGCCACCTCGCTCGGTCTCAATATAATGAATGTTCCCATACTGAAGAAGTTAGCGTCCTGCACGAAAGACCATGTTATGGCCGTGATTCGCTTTCAGTGTTTTAAAATATTCGTGTATGGCGCTTACAGTAGTTCTTACGACATGGTTACATTCATCTGTTATTTGTCAATAATAGGCCTTGTAGTGCGTAACGTACCAGGTAGTCCGCAACGGAATCTACAAGAGCATATTGATCACTTTACAGGTACATAATTGACACAAGGAAGACATGTGGGCCTCCACAGCCGGTGTGTCATGGCGGTAGAGTGATATGTAAGTGCCAATAGGTTCTATGAAATCGGTGTATAATGGCAGAAAGGAGCCACTGCACTTAGGTGAGCCCACGCCCATGTTACCTGACGCTCAGCGTAACCGACAACCTGAGCTGGTTTAATAGTGTCCGAGGTGCTCACAATGCCCGAAGGGGTCGCAAAATGAGTGGACGCTCAGTAGACCTAAAGGTGGGACACGCTGCAGCAGCGGCAATTTCCTGGTTAGGAGTGTCGACATCTGCGTGCTAAGGCGTAGCCTACGAATAATATGGACTCTGAAGCTGCCCATACACAGGCTGACTGGTCCGCAGAATCGCTCGGCGACATTGTCAGCCCTGATCCGCTTGCTTGTGTATGGATGATGGCTCCCTGTCGGGTCCATAGCCCAGGTGCGTCGGTTCCTACCGGCGAGTTTCAACTACCTTATTCCGAACGGTACCTGCCAGCCTACTCTCCATCCCCATCTACATCTACACTAAGTGATTACTCTGCTATTCACAATAAAGTGCCTGGTAGAGGGTTCAATGAACCACCTTCATGCTGTCTCTCTACCGTTCCACTCTCGAAAGGCGCGCGGGCCAAACAAGCACTTAAATTTTTCTGTGTCAGCCCTGATTTCTCTCATTTTAGCGTGATGATCATTTCTCCCTATGTTGGTCGATTCGAACAGAATGTTTTCGCAATCGGAGGAGAAAACTGGTGATTGAAATTTCATGAGAAGACCCCGTCGCGACGAAAAACGCCTTTGTTTGAATGATTGCTACTCCAATTCACGTATCATTTCTGTGGCACTATCTCCCCTATTTCTCGATAATACGAAAGGAACCGCCGTTCCTGATGACTTTACAAGACGGTAAATGACAGCATCATATGCAAATAATCTAATCTGCTCAGATTGTCTCCTATGTCGTTTAGCGTCCGCAGCTCGTGGCCGTGCGGTAGCGTTCTCGCTTCCCGCGACCGGGTTCCCGGGTTCGATTCCCGGCGGGGTCAGGGATTTTCTCTGCCTCGTGATGACTGGGTGTTGTGTGATATCCTTAGGTTAGTTAGATTTAAGTAGTTCTAAGTTCTAGGGGACTGATGACCATAGATGTTAAGTCCCACAGTGCTCAGAGCCATTTGAACCATTAGAACCTATGTCGTTAATATAGATCGGGAACAATAGAGGATCTATAACTTTCTTGGAGAACGCCGGATATTATTTCTCTTTTACTCTATGACTTTCCGTCTGTTACTACGAACTGTGATCTTTCTGACAGGAAATCACGAATCCAGTCGCACAACCGAAGCGATATTCCGTAGGCACACAGTTTGTTTAGAAGACGCTTGTGAGGAACGGTGTCGAAACCCTTATGAAAATCTACAAATATGGAGTCAATTTGAGATTCCCTGTCGATAGCACTCATTACTTCATGAGTATAAAGAGCTAGTTGTGAAGAACACTATTTTCTGACCCCGTGCTATGTCTCAGCGAATAGTTTTCTTCGAGGTGCTTCATAATGTTCGAATACGGTATATGTTCCAAATGTTCAAATGTGTGTGAAATCTTATGGGACGTAACTGCTAAGGTCATTCGTCCCTAAGCTTACACACTACTTAACCTAAATTATCCTAAGGACAAACACACACACCCATGCCCGAGGGAGGACTCGAACCTCCGCCGGGTCCAGCCGCACAGTCCACGACTGCAACGCCTAAGACCTCTCGGATAATCCAGCGCGGCGTGTATGTTCCAAAACCCTACTGCAAATCGACGTTAGTGATATGGGTCTGTAATACAGCGGATTACTCCTATTTCCCTTTTTCGGCATTGATGTAACTTGAGCAACTTTCCAGTCTTTAGGTACGGAACTTTCTGTGAGCGAGTGGCTGTATACAGGGTGTTACAAAAAGGTACGGCCAAACTTTCAGGAAACATTCCTCAAACACAAATAAAGAAAAGATGTTATGTGGACATGTGTCCGGAAACGCTTGATTTCCATGTTAGAGCTCATTTTAGTTTCGTCAGTGTGTACTGTACTTCCTCGATTCACCGCCAGTTGGCCCAATTGAAGGAAGGTAATGTTGACTTCGGTGCTTGTGTTGACATGCGACTCATTGCTCTACAGTACTAGCATCAAGCACATCAGTACGTAGCATCAACAGGTTAGTGTTCATCACGAACGTGGTTTTGCAGTCAGTGCAATGTTTACAAATGCGGAGTTGGCAGATGCCAATTTGATGTATGGATTAGCACGGGGCAATAGCCGTGGCGCAGTACGTTTGTATCGAGACAGATTTCCAGAACGAAGGTGTCCCGTCAGGAAGACGTTCGAAGCAATTGATCGGCGTCTTAGGGAGCACGGAACATTCCAGCATATGACTCGCGACTGGGGAAGACCTAGAACGACGAGGACACCTGCAATGGACGAGGCAATTTTTCGTGCAGTTGAAGATAACCCTAATGTCAGCGTCAGAGAAATTGCTGCTGTAGAAGGTAACGTTGACCAAGTCACTGTATGGAGAGTGATACGGGAGAACCAGTTGTTTCCGTACCATGTACAGCGTGTGCAGGCACTATCAGCAGCTGATTGGCCTCCACGTGTACACTTCTGCGAATGGTTCATCCAACAATGTGTCAATCCTCATTTCGGTGCAAATGTTCTCTTTACGGATGAGGCGTCATTCCAACTTGATCAAATTGTAAATTTTCACAATCAACATGTGTGGGCTGACGAGAATCCGCTCGCAATTGTGCAATCACGTCATCAACACAGATTTTCTGTGAACGTTTGGGCAGGCATTGTTGGTGATGTCTTGATTGGGCCCCATGTTCTTCCACCTACGCTCAATGGAGCACGTTATCATGATTTCATACGGGATAGTCTACCTGTGCTGCTAGAACATGTGCCTTTACAAGTACGACACAACATGTGGTTCATCCACGAAGGAGATCCTGCACATTTCAGTCGAAGTGTTCGTACGCTTCTCAACAACAGGTTCGGTGACCGATGGATTGGTAGAGGCGGACCAATTCCATGGCCTCCACGCTCTCCTGACCTCAACCCTCTCGACTTTCATTTATGGGTGCACTTGAAAGCTCTTGTCCACGCAACCCCGGTACCAAATGTAGAGACTCTTCGTGCTCGTATTGTGGACGGCTGTGATACAATACGCCATTCTCCCGGGCTGCATCAGCGCATCAGGGATTCCATGCGACGGAGGGTGGATGCATGTATCCTCGCTAACGGAGGACATTTTGGACATTCCCTGCAACAAAGTGTTTGATGTCACGGTGGTACGTTCTGTTGCTGTGTGTTTCCATTCCATGATTAATGTGATTTGAAGAGAAGTAATAAAATGAGCTCTAACATGGAAAGCAAGCGTTTCCGGACACATGTCCTCATAACATATTATCTTTCTTTGTGTGTGAGGAATGTTTCCTGAAAGTTTGGCCGTACCTTTTTGTAACACCCTGTATAACTGCTAAATATGGAGCTATTGCATCTGCATACTGTGCAAGGAACCTGACCGGTATACTATCTTGACCGGAGGCCTTGCCTTTATTAAGTGATTTAAGCTGCTTTGCTATGCCGAGGATATCTACTTCTATGTTTCTCATCTTCGCAGTTGTTCTTGCCTGGAATTCGGGAATATTTAGTTCGTCTTCTTTTGGTGAAGGTGTTTCGGAAAACCGTGGTTAATAAGTCTGCTTTGGCGGCACTGTCATCAATGACTTCACCGTTGTTGATGCGCAGTGAAGGCATTGATTGCGTCCTGCCACTGGTGTGCTTTATATGTGACAAGAATCTCTTTGGGTTTTCTGACAGATTCCGAGACAGAGTTTCGTTGTAGAAATTATTAAAAGCATCTCGCATTGGACCACGCTCTATATTTCGAACTTCTGCAAAACTTTGCCATCGGTAAAGGCAGGCAGGGTGCTCCAAGAGGTCGCCAGTGTCCACACACGGTCATATGGGTAGCGACTCTGGTTGACCAACGGGTCACCTGACTAGTCGGACTGTGAATGGATTTCTTTAGACAACTGACAGGTAGCTCACGCGCTGTCACGAAGCTAATGCTGGACCGTGGGATAATCCACTGAAGACACGTATACTACGTTGAGGAACGTGTAGCGTATGCAGAAGCCGGATCGTTTCTGGGCGTTCAGCGATATGGTAGAGATCAGGTCAGCGAGTTGTACATTGAATGCCCTGGCCCCTGTGAAGATGGCTTTAGTACCAAACAGTAGTCTCCAATAAACCCACACCGAAAGTTGACACTCCACAGTCTCTGATGTTAATTCTCTCAGTCAGTGTAGATTCTCAGCGGCCCAACAATGTGTATATCTCACGTTCAGATTTTCATGATTTGTAAAGGTAAGTTCATCGGTACAGATAATTGTTTCAAGAAAGAGCCAATTGTCCTTCCGCCACATCAGAACGAATGCGATAGAATCACATATGAAATTAGAATTATATTAGTACCTTCAGCTGCTAACGGCCGTTGATATATATCAACGGGGACAGGTGAAAATGTGTGCCCCGACCGGGACTCGAACCCGGGATCTCCTGATTACATGGCAGACGCTCTATCCATCTGAGCCACCGAGGGCACAAAGGATAGCGCGACTGCAGGGACTATCTCGCGCACGCCTCCCGCGAGATCCACATTCTCAACTTGTATGTCCACACACTACATTCGTAGTGTCCCACCCCAACACACTCAATACTCGTGGAAGACATTCTTACCAAGTCCCGTAAGAGTTCGGGGAATTTGTGTGCATCCGCACAGAAGAAGAAGGTCGTGGCCAGTGTTGCCAGAACTATATACTTATACGGATATGGCGTCTGTTCTTTCGGACATGTCCGAAAGAACAGACACCATATCTATATAAGTACAGGGTGATTCAAAAAGAATACCGCAACTTTAGGAATTTAAAACTCTGCAACGACAAAAAGCAGAGCTAAGCACTATCTGTCGGCGAATTAAGGGTGCTATAAAGTTTCATTTAGTTGTACATTTGTTCGCTTGAGGCGGTGTTGACTAGGCGTCAGCGTCAGTTGATGCTAAGATGGCGACCGCTCAACAGAAAGCTTTTTGTGTTATTGAGTGCGGCAGAAGTGAATCGACGACAGTTGTTCAGCGTGCATTTCGAACGAAGTATGGTGTTAAACCTCCTGATAGGTGGTGTATTAAACGTCGGTATAAACAGTTTACAGAGAATGGGTGTTTGTGCAAAGGGAAAAGTTCTGGACGGCCGAAAACGAGTGATGAAAATGTAGCACGCATCCAGCAAGCATTTGTTCGCAGCCCAGGAAAATCGACTCGCAGAGCTAGCAGAGAGCTGCAAATTCCACAGTCAACTGTATGGAGAGTCCTACGAAAAAGGTTAGTTATGAAACCTGAACGTCAACTACCCGAGGCGATGGATCGGCCGCCAGGCAGCCCGTGACAGAGCACTTCATGACTGGCCTCCAAGAAGCCCTGATCTTACCCCCTGCGATTTTTTCTTATGGGGGTATGTTAAGGATATGGTGTTTCGGCCACCTCTCCCAGCCACCATTGATGATTTGAAACGAGAAATAACAGCAGCTATCCAAACTGTTACGCCTGGTATGCTACAGAGAGTGTGGAACGAGTTGGAGTATCGGGTTGATATTGCTCGAGTGTCTGGAGGGGGCCATATTGAACATCCCTGAACTTGTTTTTGAGTGAAAAAAAAACCTTTTTAAATACTCTTTGTAATGATGTATAACAGAAGGTTATATTATGTTTCTTTCATTAAATACACATTTTTAAAGTTGTGGTATTCTTTTTGAATCACCCTGTATATAGAATCACATATGGCTTTTGAAATTCCGCTAATTAATCTGCTGAGGAAGTCATCTGCGATACAAATGGAAGCTGTTTGCATACAAAATGTGAAGAACGCTACGCTGACTTACACTGAGGTTATAGCGATATGCACTTATACAGATGGCAGTAGTAACGCGTACACGAGATATAAAAGAGCAGTGCATTGGTGGAGCTGTCCTTTGTACTCAGGTGGTTCATGCGAAAAGGTTTCCGAAGTGATTATGGACGCATGACGCGAATGAGCAGACTTTGAACGCAGAGTCGTAGATGGAACTAGACGCATAGGACATTCCATTTCGGAAAGCCTTCAGGAATTCAATATTCCGAGATCCACATGACAAGAATGTGCCCAGAAATTTCAGGCTTTACTTATCACCATAGACCGAGAGTACCGGCGTCTGCGTAGAGTCGTCAGTGTTAATGTGGTGTCACCGCCAGACACCACACTTGCTAGGTGGTAGCTTTTAAATCGGCCGCGGTCCGTTAGTATACGTCCGACCCGCGTGTCGACACTGTCAGTGATTGTAGACCAAGCGCCGCCACACGGCAGGTCTAGAGAGACTTACTAGCACTCGCCCCAGTTGTACAGCCGACTTTGCTAGCGAAGCTACACTGACCAATATGCTCTCATTTGCCGAGACGATAGTTAGCTTAGCCTTCAGCTACGTCATTTGCTACGACCTAGCAAGGCGCCATTACCAGTTTATATTCAGTGTAATAATGTCTAAACAAGAGCGATGTTCTCCAATTGTGGATTAAAGTTAAGTATTCCAAGAACTACGTTCTTTTCTTTATAGGATAATTACTTTACCTTGTTCCAGACCTCACGCCAATCTGCGTGAGCTTAACACGTGCCTTTCGGCTTCCTCTCATTGTGACTTGGCTGTCTTGCCAAGTCACAACAGTTAACAGACAAGCAATACTGAGTGACATAACTGCAGAAATCAATGTGGGACGTACGACGAACGTATCTGTTAAAATAGTGCGGCGAAATTTGGCGTTAATGGTCTATTGAATCAGATTGAAGCAGATGACTGATGTGATTGTCTTTGGTAACAGCACGACATCGCCTGCATCGCCTCTCCTGGACTGGTGACGATATCTGTTGGACCCTAGGCGACAGGAAAACCGTCGGGTGGTCAGATTAGCCACGCTTTCAGTTGGTAAGATCTGGTAGTAGGGTTCGAGTGTGGAGCAAATCCCACGTAGCCATGGTCCCAAGTTGTCAGCAAGGCTCTGTGCAAGCTGGTGGTGCTCCAAAATGGTGCGGCCTGTGTTTATACGTAATGGGCCCTCTTGTCCAATTGAACCGATCTTTGACTGGAAATGGTTTTGCTCGGCTACTTGGAGATCATTCGCAGCCATTCACGTCTTTACGGATGACGTCAGGCCACAGTATTTTGCGACTGGTTTGAAGAACATTGTGGACAGTTTGAGCGAATGATTTCGCTACGTAGATAGCCCGAAATGAATCCCACCGGACGTTTATGGGATATAATCGAGAGGTCAGTCAGTGCTCAAAATCCTGCGCTGGCAATACTTTCGCAATTATGAACGACTACAGAGACAGCATACAGGGGACACCCAATAATAGGTTGAGTCCATGCTACGCCCAACTGCTGCACTCCGGCTGACCTGTGGCCCGTCAGCGAATTCCATGACGCACTTTGAATGTCTGTGGAGCCAACATGTGGATTATGAGCAACAGCTGCCAGAATATCTACTCGTTTTCGATGGCTCTGCTTTTTACAGGCTTGCTCCGTATCTTTTCTGTCGGCCTCAGGGCCTTTTCAAAAACAATTTATTTTGCACATTCGCTTAATTCTCATTCTTATTGGACCGTTTGTTGGGATATCTTGTGTGTACAATTCAACTGTTCGCGTTCCATTCTGCACTCTCCCTAAGGAAGTGACATATAAAATTTCTCTTTGTTTGTGAAAGACGTTTATTTTTTCAACACTGGACACAGACGGAATAAACGCTACATTTCCTCTGTGGCCATTTTATATCGTTATCGCGGCTGTACAAAATACTGTTTCCTCTCCATCCACGAGACGTATTTCCTTATTTGGATGTGTAATCACGAACTTCATAATAAGACAGCAATCGGTTTCATGTTCAAAGCAGATAAATTCTGAATTATAAATATAGTAATTTCACCGTGACAACTAATCGGAATGTGATGAATGAAACGCCGTGGAATTTGTATCTTTTAAAAATACGATACTACCAGCAGAAATTACTGCAGTTACATTTGAACAGTCAACGCTGATAGCGATATCTTTGTAATTAATGTATCTATGGAAAGAGAGTATACGGCGACTAGTGAAGAGTTTCTCACAATCAACCAGTGTGAAAAGAGAACTACGATGTCTTAAACGGTTTCGACAACATTTTAAATGAACAGCTTGGCTGAATATTGCTGTGTATTGAGTATTACTCGTCTTTCTCCGAACTACATTTACATCTACACTCCTGGAAATCGAAATAAGAACACCGTGAATTCATTGTCCCAGGAAGGGGAAACTTTATTGACACATTCCTGGGGTCAGATACATCACATGATCACACTGACAGAACCACAGGCACATAGACACAGGCAACAGAGCATGCACAATGTCGGCACTAGTACAGTGTATATCCACCTTTCGCAGCAATGCAGGCTGCTATTCTCCCATGGAGACGATCGTAGAGATGCTGGATGTAGTCCTGTGGAACGGCTTGCCATGCCATTTCCACCTGGCGCCTCAGTTGGACCAGCGTTCGTGCTGGACGTGCAGACCGCGTGAGACGACGCTTCATCCAGTCCCAAACATGCTCAATGGGGGACAGATCCGGAGATCTTGCTCGCCAGGGTAGTTGACTTACACCTTCTAGAGCACGTTGGGTGGCACGGGATACATGCGGACGTGCATTGTCCTGTTGGAACAGCAAGTTCCCTTGCCGGTCTAGGAATGGTAGAACGATGGGTTCGATGACGGTTTGGATGCACCGTGCACTATTCAGTGTCCCCTCGACGATCACCAGTGGTGTACGGCCAGTGTAGGAGATCGCTCCTCACACCATGATGCCGGGTGTTGGCCCTGTGTGCCTCGGTCGTATGCAGTCCTGATTGTGGCGCTCACCTGCACGGCGCCAAACACGCATACGACCATCATTGGCACCAAGGCAGAAGCGACTCTCATCGCTGAAGACGACACGTCTCCATTCGTCCCTCCATTCACGCCTGTCGCGACACCACTGGAGGCGGGCTGCACGATGTTGGGGCATGAGCGGAAGACGGCCTAACGGTGTGCGGGACCGCAGCCCAGCTTCATGGAGACGGTTGCGAATGGTCCTCGCCGATACCCCAGGAGCAACAGTGTCCCTAATTTGCTGGGAAGTGGCGGTGCGGTCCCCTACGGCACTGCGTAGGATCCTACGGTCTTGGCGTGCATCCGTGCGTCGCTGCGGTCCGGTCCCAGGTCGACGGGCACGTGCACCTTCCGCCGACCACTGGCGACAACATCGATGCACTGTGGAGACCTCACGCCCCACGTGTTGAGCAATTCGGCGGTACGTCCACCCGGCCTCCCGCATGCCCACTATACGCCCTCGCTCAAAGTCCGTCAACTGCACATACGGTTCACGTCCACGCTGTCGCGGCATGCTACCAGTGTTAAAGACTGCGATGGAGCTCCGTATGCCACGGCAAACTGGCTGACACTGACGGCGGCGGTGCACAAATGCTGCGCAGCTAGCGCCATTCGACGGCCAACACCGCGGTTCCTGGTGTGTCCGCTGTGCCGTGCGTGTGATCATTGCTTGTACAGCCCTCTCGCAGTGTCCGGAGCAAGTATGGTGGGTCTGACACACACCGGTGTCAATGTGTTCTTTTTTCCATTTCCAGGAGTGTGTATTTGTACCGCATAGGCCACGATTTGGTGGTGGCAGAGGGTTCATAATCTACAATTCATTCTCACCTCGACGTACCCTCAACTCCTCGATGGTTGGAAGGGAGAATGATTGTCGGTTTTCCTCTGTGCGGTCACACATGTCCCTAAGTATAGCTCGTAGTTATCATACATGACGTACGTTGGAGGAAATCGTATGTTTTTTGACTTACTTTCGAAGATGTACTTTCGGAACACTCAAAGGCTCTCCGCGTTGCACAACGTCTCTCACTTACTATGTTTGCTCAAGGTTCTCAAAACTGGGTTTCGTAAACGGATTTCCTAGTGCCGCTTCTGGTTGATCATGTAAACACTCCAATGTCGATTTTGAAAATGCAGCTCTAATTTCTGGGTTTACTCGTCAATTATCGATTTTTTCTCATATTAAGATACAACTGGTTTTGAAACTATTTGGGTTTTCAGGTTAAGTGTTGTTTTTAAAGATTAATCTGTACGGTGTAACTTTTTCTGATGTGAAGAAAAGTAGGAATGCTAGACTGAGCATGAAGTTGACTACCTCTGATACTTAATTAAAGAGGAACAGCCATTGTGCTGAGTAAAGCAAACACCAGAACCCTGATTTCCTGAGGCCATGTATGTAAAACAACTGGTGACCGGGAAACATATATTTGACCGCTTCAGGCCTTGTTATGTAAGACAGCGAAAATGGGCCTTTCGGAAGTTATGTCTCATGTAAATGTAGCAACTGCAGTTTATTGAATATTTCCGTGACACCCTGTAGCTGACTAAACAAATCCGAGATAAATAGTTCTGCTCTATCTTGTATCTTTTCAATCTTTTCCGTCAATCCAGCTGTGCAAGGATCCCGACTGACGAAAACTACTCAAAATTAGTCTAGCAACGACCTACTATGTGTGTTAGATACACTCCCTGAGGATTCTCTCAATATGTTTGAGTGTAACATTTCCGTCTCATCTCTAGACTTACGTTGACGATCCACCTTAAATAGTTCCATGTAGGGTAAGGACGGATGAATCGAGTCAATGCCCTTTTGCCTAGAAATTATAATATACAACACTACAAAAATGCTGTTTGCGGTTTCACAAAATTAATATAAAAATGAGCTGCCTGACATATTCTTCTTCTTAGCGTATGGTGAATCGGGTTAGTGAATACGTATATAAATATCGCTTGTAATAGCTAATAATCTATTCGAGAATCACATGAGGATGAGGTATACTTGGAAAAGGCCGGATAATACGGGAAGATTACAGTTAGATTACATCATGGTCAGACAGAGATACCGAAATCAGATACTGGATTGTAAGGCGTACCCAGGAGCAGATATAGACTCAGATCACAATATAGTAGTGATGAAGAGTAGGCTGAAGTTCAAGACATTAGTCAGGAAGAATCAATACGCAAAGAAGTGGGATACGGAAGTACTAAGGAATGACGAGATACGTTTGAAGTTCTCTAACGCTATAGATACAGCAATAAGGAATAACACAGTAGGCAGTACAGTCGAAAAGGAACGGACATCTCTAGAAAGAGCAATCACAGACGTTGGAAAGAAAAACATTGGTACAAAGAGGGTAACTGCGAAGAAACTATGGTGACAGTCGGTCGATGAAAGAAGGAAGTACAAAAATGTTCAGGAAATTCAGGAACACAGAAATAAGTCACTTACGAGTGAAATAAATAGGAAGTGCAGGGAAACTAAGACGAAATAACTGCATGAAAAATGTGAAAAAATCTAAAAAGAAATGAATGTCCGAAGGACTGTCTCAGCACATAGGAAAGTCAAAACAGCATTTCATGAAATTAAAATCAAGGATCGAAACATTAAAAGTACAAAGGGAATTCCACTGATAAATGCAAATGAGAGATCTGATGGGTGGAAAGAGTACACTAAAGGCATCTATGAAAGGGGGGGGGGGGCGGAGATTTGTCTGGTGTGATAGAAGAAGAAACAAGAGTCGATGTAGACGGGGGATCCAGTATTAGAGTCAGAATTCAATAGGACTTCGGAGAACATAAGATCAAATAAAGCAGAAGGGATAGGTAACATTCCATCAGAATATCTTAAGGCATTGGGCGAAGTGGCAACAAAACGACTATTCACATTGTTGTTGGTTGGTGGTTAGTGTTTAACGTCCCGTCGACAACGAGGTCATTAGAGACGGAGCGCAAGCTCGGGTTATGGAAGGGTTGGGAAGGAAAGCGGCCGTGCCCTTTCAAAGGAACCATCCCGGCATTTGCCTGAAACGATTTAGGGAAATGACGGAAAACCTAAATCAGGATGGCTGGAGACGGGATTGAACCGTCCTCCTCCCGAATGCGAGTCCAGTGTGCTAACCACTGCGCCACCTCGCTCGGTCACATTGTTGTGTAGAATGTATGAGTCTGGCGACATACCATCTGACTTTCGGAAAAATATCATCCACACAATTTAGAAGACTACAAGAGCTGACAAGTGCGAGAATCATCACTCAATCAGCTTAACAGCTCACGGATCCAAGCTACTGACAAAAATACACCACTGGCCTGTCTTGAAAGGAGGATATACACTACTGGCCGTTAAAATTGCTACACCAAGGAGAAATGCAGATGATAAACTGGTATTCATTGGACAAATATATTATACTAGAACTGACATGTGATTACATTTTCACGTAATTTGGTTGCATAGATCCTGAGAAATCAGTACCCAGAACAACCACCTCTGGCCGTAAAAACGGCCTTGATACGCCTGGGCATTGAGTCAAACAGATGTACAGGTACAGCTGTCCATGCAGTTTCAACACGATACCACAATTCATCAAGAGTAGTGACTGGCGTATTGTGACGAGCCAGTTGCTCGGCCACCATTGACCAGACGTTTTCAATTGGTGAGAGATCTGGAGAATGTGCTGGCCAGGGCAGCAGTCGAACATTTTCTGTATCCAGAAATGCCCGTACAGGACCTGCAACATGCGGTCGTGCATTATCCTGCTGAAATGTAGGGTTTCGCAGGGATCGAATGAAGGGTAGAGCCACGGGTCGTAACACATCTGGAAAGTAACGTCCACTGTTCAAAGTGCTGTCAATGCGAACAAGAGGTGACCGAGACGTGTAACCAATGGCACCCCATACCATCACGCCGGGTGATACGCCAGTAGGGCGATGACGAATACACACTTCCAATGTGCGTTCCCCGCGATGTCGCCAAACACCATCATGGTGCTGTAATCATCCACTGGATTCATCCGAAAAAATTACGTTTTGCCACTCTTGCACCCAGGTTCGTCGTTGAGTACACCATCGCAGGCGCTCCTGTCTATGATGCAGCGTCAAGGGTAACCTCAGCCATTGTCTCCGAGCTGATAGTCCATGCTGCTGCAAACGTCGTCGAACTGTTTGTGCAGATGGTTGTTGTCTTGCAAACGTCCCCATCTGTCTACTCAGGGATCTAAACGTGGCTGCACGATCCGTTACAGCCATGCGGATAAGATGCCTGTCATCTCGACTGCTGGTAATATGAGGCCGTTGGGAACCAACACGGCGTTCCGTATTACCCTCACGAACCCACCGATTCCATATTCTGCTAACAGTCATTGGATGTCGACTAACGCGAGCAGCAATGTCGCGATATGATAAACCGCAACGCGATAGGCCACAATCCGCCCTTTATCATAGTCGGAAATATGATGGTACGCATTTTTCTTCCTTACACGGGGTATCACAACAACGTTTCACCAGGCAACGCCGGTCAACTGCTGTTTGTGTACGAGAAATCGGTTGGAAACTTTCTTCGTGTCATCACGTTGTAGGTGTCGCCACCGGCGCCAACCTTGTGTGAATGCTCTGAAAAGCTAATCATTTGCATGTCACATCATCTTCCTGTCGGTTAAATTTCGCGTCTGTCGCACGTCATCTTCGTGGTGTAGTAATTTTCATGGCAAGTAGTGTAATATACAGAAGAATGTCAAAGAAAATTGACGGTCTGTGAGATGATGATCAGTTTGATTTTACAGAAGTTAAAGGCACAAGAGAGGCAATTCTGACGTTGTGGTTGATAATGAGGGCGAGATTAAAGAAAAATGAAGACGCGTCGACCAGGAAGAAGCGTTCGACAATGTAAAACGGTGCAAGATGTTCGAAATTCTGAGAAAAGTAGGTGTAGCTATAGGGAGAGACTGGTAATATACAATATGTACAACAGCCAAGAGGGAATAATAAGAGCGGACGACTGAGAACGAAGTGCTCGAATTAAAAAGGATGTAAGACAAGGACGTAGTCTTTCGCCCCTATTGTTCAATCTGTACATGGAAGAAACGGCGATAGAAAAAAAGGAAGGTTCAGGAGTGGAATTAAAATTCAGGGTGAAAGGATATCAATGATACGATTCGCTGATGATGTTGCTATCTAGAGTGAAGGTGAAGAAGAAGTAATGATCTGCTGCATGGAATGTACAGTCTAACGAGTACAGAATATAGATTGAGAGTAAATCGAAGGAGGACGAAAGTAATTAAAAGTAGCAGAAATGAGAACAGCGAAAATCTTAACATGAGGGTTTATGGTCACGAAGTAGATGAAGCTAAGGAATTCTGCTGCCTAGCAGCAAAACAACCAATGACGGATGGAGCAAGGAGGACATGAGAAGCAGACTAGTACTGTTAAAAGGGCCTTAATTTGAGGAAGAAATTTCTGAGAATGTACGTCAGAAGCACAGCATTATATGGTAGTGAAACATGGGCTGTGGGGAAACAGGAACAGAAGAGAATCGAAGCATTTGAGGTGTGGTGCTACAAGCGAATGTTGAAAAGTAGGTGAACTGATAAGGTAAGGAATGAGGAGGTTCTGCACAGAATCGAGCAAGAAAGGAATATGTGGAAAACACTGATAAGGAGAAGGGACAGAATGATGGACGTCTGTTAAGACGTGAGGCAATGACTTCCATGGTACTAGAGAGAGCTGTTAAGGGCAAAAACTGTAGAGTAAGACAGAGACTGAAATACAGCCAGCAAATAGTTGTGGATGTAGAGTGCAAGTGTTACTCTGAGATGAAGAGGTTGACACAGTAGAGGAATTCGTGACGGACAGCATTAAACCAGTCAGAAGGCTGATGAGACAAAAAAAAAAAAGATTGTCACTGAGTTGAGGCAATAAGTTTCGTGGATATTGGGTCGCTATATTTGACCTCGCGGAGTTTTCAATTTGTGTCATTTTATTCGTCTGCTTCTTCAGAGGGTTCTAATGACCCCGACTCTGAATATACAAACTTTATGACGAAAGAACGTAGCCCCGAGATCCACTTAAGACTATTCTAGAAGCTTTACCTAAAGAGTGCAACTCAAAAGTCTGCTAAGTTTATAGGACAGCTAGTTTTGTCGATCATGTTGCAAAAGGTGCAACAAGAATCATACAAAGGAGAATTGAAAGGAAAATTGAGGGTAATGCAGGGAATACCGGATTGGGTTCAAAAATGGTAAATGAAAAAGAGGTAACATAAGCTGTCTGAGGATGACTGGAGAAAGAGTGATAGAAATGAAGAAGGAGAGGTATATTTGTTTTATCGTCTGGGAGAAGCCATTCAATAAAGTCGACTGGAAATAGTGCCAGAATTTTAAAAGATGTTGGCATAGACTGGAAAGATAGAAAGTTAGTAAAGGAGATGTACACAGAGAAAAAAGACTGTTATAGTTGGGAATGTGGAGACGGAAGTGACGGGAACTGGGGGTGTAAGACAATTATATCCACTGTGGTCGAAGCTGAAAGATATGAGGAGGAGAACTGATAGGTAAGGCCATAGAGGACGCAACAGGCATTGTAATTTGAGGAGAAAGGATGAAGACAATAAAATACGTGGATGATTGAACAATGCTGGCGAAATCAGAAGAGGAGCTGCATCAAATGTTCAAGAAGGAGCATGGAGCATAGAATGAAGATAAATATACGAAAGGCAAAAGTGCTGTGATGGAGCTGAGGAAAAGACTTGCTAAATGTTACACCTGGAGTGTAGCGTTGTTCAGCAGTGAGTGATGGGCGGTTAGAAGGAGAGAGATGTTTAGAAGGTTTTGTAATGTGTCTATGCAGAAGAATACTTAAGGTGAAGTGTAGTCTCTTCTTAATCTCACTTATTGTCTTTTCCAAACCTGTGTCATTTATATTTTCTGTTTTCTATCTGGAAATTTGGTGTAGCTTTCTCTGGAGGAGGAAACGTGTTGTTGAATGAAATAAAAGACTTTGGACTGTCGTTAGTATCAAGAACTGGACTAACGGGAAGTGACGCGGGCTGAACCTCAGTTTGCTGTAGTATGTTTTCTTGAGTCGATGACGAACTTGAAACAAGAACTCATTTTCAATCACTGAATTTCCATTCAAAGGGAAATAAGCCCGTTGAAAGGAATCTATTTTCTCCAACCATCGGTGTTGCCCATTTCACCCATGCAACTTTGAACATTTTCGCAAATGTGAGTTGGTTGATGTACTTTGACCATTTTGTGTTACGAATGACGTTCATACGTTCATTGTCGTGATATGATTCTTGTAGCTTAAGGAATGACCTGTCTAACGGCTGCAGGCGGTGACTCGTAAGGTTTGATAGACGCATCTTACTTGCCTTGTTCTCTTCGTAGCGCTGGAGTCCTTGTGAAGTTTTGTGAGACGCATGATCATCTGCAGGTAGGATACAGTACATGGGAATGGTGAAACTGAAAATATTTTAGTCATTTTTGGAACGCTTGTTCATTAATCCATTTAGATTCTATCTTTGTTAGCAGGACAAGAAAGACCTGTCGAGACTGGAGTTTAATGTACCGCGAACTATTTCCGGCAGTGGTGGGGATCAACATCTGTCATGCGAATATGGAACTGATGATTTCAGGAGGCCATACTCGGCAACCTGCAGGATCTGAGAAGCCCCATGGAACTAGCGCCCCAGTGGACAGCCGTGTAGTTTGGTGTTGTTATGGACAGGTGTGGGCGAGGGTTCTCTGCTGAAGATGGACGGAGGTGCAGACGATGTGGACAGCCAGTCTGTTGCGAAAACTCTTTATTAACAATTGTACACGAACGTAGATCAGTGCATCGGCAGCAGGCAGACAGTATACTGCGATCGGTGACCAGCCTTGTGGTAGCCAGGGCTAGACAGGGGAGCCTAGTAGGACTATCTGGGCAGTGAACATGGAACTTCAGGTTGGAGAAAGGCGGCAGCTGGCAGCCTTTTCTGGGCTGTCCTAAGCCGTTAGATAGGTCATTTCTTAAGCCACAAAAATCATATCACGACAATGAACGTATGAACGTCATTCGGCATGGACCATGAAAATGACTGCAAATGCTGGCAGTATCAAACTCAGGTCGTCAGATAGCATTCGCTGCATCACGGTCAGGACTCGCTGTGCCGAAGACACGGACTGGACCTGGGGGTTTAAATACCTCGGCCTAGTGCTGAGCGTGCAGAAGAGCCATGTTTCTGTGTCGCCTGGGATCTTCTGGTTCAGAGGCAGATGACTGGAGTTTGGCTTTTATTAATGGGCTGACGGTCAAACTTCTGAGGCTTCTTGAAGGCTGTTCCCCTCTCAGGTAGCTAGCAAGTGAGTGCGGCAGTACAGAAATGTCATTTCCTGAATTGCAGTATTGACAGGTGTGTTGCCCGATGGGGAGACAGTCGGTTATGGTTCTGGGCTCTTTCTATGCTGCTAGAGAGGTCACTAGAGATATATTGTTCACTTGGCCGAGCAAGATCATACATCCTCATCACGTGCTTTACAAGTATCCATCCACACAGACAGTGTGATGACGTTTGGAGCATCACGAGCAGTGACCATTATGTCAATTGCTGTGGCCTCCCTTGATGTGGCAGCCGAGAGAAGCGTGTCGACTGTGGTGAGCCCAGCGAGAACACTGGACATGGGGCTGGCAAGGTCAGTGATTTCAGACGAGTTACAGTACTGTATCCAGCATCACGATGGGTATAGCCATCAGTGTATGGGAAGGTCAGAGAATAACGAACGTTGCTGAATTGTGGTCATGGTCATCGTCCCATGATCGCAGCATCTGGTGTCACGGTGAAGTTCTCGCAACACAACCACTTGTGGTTCGCACAGCCGATAGTTTGGACAGTAGGATCAGGAGGAACATGTCTTTGGTGCGTCACGTAATAAAAGAGTTTTCGGGCAACAACTAACTAACAGGAAACATTCAGAAGGTGATTTCATGAAGAATTTTGCGATTGTGTACACCGGCTCTAAACGTTTCCTTCCGAATAGAAGAGCTGGAAAGTTTTGTGCACTGCAAGAATAATCCGTCATCTCTCTTGAAGGAATAATTGAATTTCCGATAAAGCCTTTTTTGACTTATTCAAATGCGTTATTTAAACAAGAGGACTGCTACTTTTCTGGTTACCCTTCACCTCGTGTTGTTCTTTGGTCTTTTGAATTTCCGTATCATAGACAACTTTCATCTTCTAAAACTGACAAAGAATCTTACAAGAATACCTAGTTATTTTAGAAGAAATAATTTCTTCTACGTAAAGGACGCAGATTTGATAAAATTTATCACATATCAATGTTCTAACTTTTTATTACATTTTTGCAACTGATATTTATACGTGTTTACGCAATATTGTAGGTCGACTTCACTTCTTGGGAAACATTTCTGACTACCAACGTTGGTTTCAGCTTAGTTTTAATCAACTGGTCGCTTTCTTGCAAACATCGACCACTGTGTTGCTACTGAGTAAAAAAAATTTCAGCGCACTGGCGCCACTTCTGCTAGCGACGGCATTGTCTCTATATTTGACGGCGGGTATCGATCACTGTCGTCAGGCAACACGCGGCGTTCATCGAATACATCATTGACAACAGACAGCCATTTCAACCACGATCTCTACAGGGAAACGGCGTCATTAGGCATTCTAACCGATACCACGACGGCACTCATGTACCACGGAGCGTCTAATATTCCGTATTTTTAATAAATCAGTTATCTCTAACGTGAGTACTGGTGTATTTAATTGTTGCATAGGTACTGTTTGTATGTTATTGTATTATGAATGCATAATTGATGACTTAATAGCAGTTCTTATGGAAACAGCGTCTGTTGCCTCCAGTCAGCGTTCTGGTTTACAGTTTAACCTGTCACGTTGACTTTTTATTTAATGTTCTAACGTAAATGATAACCATAGGGTGTTGGAATTTCTGTTTTCCAGCAGTTTACAGTTAAATTTATGATTTTTTTAAAGCTGGATGTTCAAATTTTGACACGCAAGATGTAAATCGCTTCTCTTTGGTTGACATGCGACTCATGTGCGGTCTCTTTCACTCTATTTAGCCCGTCGCTGCTCAGCCATCAGTAGCAGTTTTCGCGACTGGGGTCAGTACAACTTTTCAAAGCGTCGTCATCGTCAGCCGGACGGGTAACGATTTGTCATTTTAACGTTTATTCTCTATAATGTTATTTGCCTCCTCTATGTAAATCATCGCTTCTAATTTTCATCACCGGCCGCGGTGGCCTAGCGGTTCTAGGCGCTTCAGTCCGAAACCGCACGACTGCTTCGGTCGCTGGTTCGAATCCTGCCTCGGGCATGTATGTGTGTGATGTCCTTAGGTAGTCAGGTTTAAGTAGTTCTCAGTTCTAGGGACTGATGACCTCCGATGTTAAGTCTCATAGTGCTCAGAGCTATTTGAACCACTTTTGAATTTTCATCTGAAGACGGCGTACTACCAGAAACCGAAATCGGTCATATTTTTAATAATTTTACCTTGGTGAGGTCGAAGTCAGTGATTGTCCCCTATCTTTGAGTTGTCCAGGACTTTTTCTTTCAAGAAGATAACACAAGATTGCACGTTGCCCAGGCTGTCTTGACCCACTTCTCTACGGAGAGTGTTGGACTGCTGCCCTTGGTGGTACGTTCTCCAGATTACCCATTGTAAACACCTTATAATGGGTTGCCGAGACTGACAGTCAGCTATTTGCGAGCCACTACGATTTATTTACTCTAGCTTATTGCTGAAACAGCATGGAACGAGTTACTCGTATGTATCATCCAAACTCAATTAGATTTTATGCCCAGCTGGGCTACCTCTAGAAGTGGCACCTCTGCGACTGCGCACCACCATATCACCTACAAAGTAAATAATGTATTCTTCCCGGTGTTACGCTCTTAGTGCCGAGCAGTCTACTGGCATCTTACACAGGAGCTCGATCGTCCTACAGTACCTTGCACTGTCAACACCTTTCACGCGACTCACCAACGATTCGAGAGCATCCCGGTTTTTCTGCGGGATGTGCCGGGCAGCCGAGCGAAAGCGGAGAGGTGTTGGCCCGTATCCAGGAGCGTGGCCGGCCGCCGGAAAGGTAGCGGCCAATTGCGGGCGTCGGCGCGGAATGGCGCCACACCTCTTGTAACGCCGGCCGCCGCCGCCGCCGCGGCAAAAATCCCAGCGTCTGCACCTCCGCCGTCGCCCCCTCCCGCGTCACTGTTGCGGCGGTAATAGATGCGGCGCCTGGCGCAGAGCCAGACCACCCGCATATCACTGCGACTGCGCGGCCAGTATACGCGCAGCTGCGACGGGCCGCGAGCTACGATCGCTTAGGGGAACACAATGATTGAGAATTTACTGCACCGAGGGCGGCTCTGCGAATGGGACGACGCGCTACTTCTTGCTCCGTATGCCAAGAGCCGTAACTTTGGCCGCTCTGGGAAAAAAGCAACGTCGTATTCTCGAGATTCAGCCATCTCTCAGTGCTGTTATGCATCTCTTTATCTCGATATTTATCTGTGTCTCTGTCTATCTGCATATTTTTCTCCTTCCCGCCCCCCTCTCCCTTTCTCTCTCCAACGTTGTGTGTGTGCCACATAGAAGGGTTCCATTAGTGTGTGTCAGGATAAATAAGTTTCACACTGACGACTCTCTTGGACGAAGTTATTTTGAGCTTGATACTAGTTCTTTCTTCAACTTTAAATAAACTTTTTATTTTATTGGGTATCAGCTTATAATCATGTATCGCATGTTCTATACGTGTAACGAGAAATGTGAAATCTATATGCAGGTTCAGTCATCATTTCATCACTGGCAAATGGATGTGGATAATGTAATTTTTATCTGATACTGGGAGATAATGCCTGAGAGAGGGGGTGGAGAATTAGGTAACATGAATTAACTGATCACCTGTGAAATTACATATTTCAGAAATTTCAGACAGGGCGCTTCTTCTTATTACAGCAAAATTTTTATCAAACATTGCAATATTTTTTAACTAATATCTGTTCATCAGCTCCTACCGCTTCTCTCTGTCGCCGGCCGGTGTGGCCGCGCGGTTCTAGGCGCTTCAGTCTGGAACCGCACGACCGCTATGGTCGCAGGTTCGAATCCTGCCTCGGGCATGGATGTGTGTCCTTAGGTTAGTTACGTTTAAGTAGTTCTAAGTTCTAGGGGACTGATGACCTCAGATGGTAAGTCCCATAGTGCTCAGAGCCATTGGAACCATTTCTCTCTGTCATTTACCTCTTGCCCCCTCTCTGCCTAACACTTCCTCTCCATCTCTCTGCCCATCTTCGTCTCCACCATCTCTCAGTGTATCTGCTCCTCCCTCCTCTATCAGTTCATATTCCATTCCCCCATCCCTCTGTCCATCTCCTCCTTCCCCCTCCTCTTTCTCTGCCCATATCCTATGTCACTCAATGGGAGGCAGATGGTTCTCATCCCCACAGTACTCCTTCTGAGACCCTATTACGTGTACCAAATTTGACTGATATATATATATATATATATATATATATATATATATATATATATATATATATATATGTGTGTGTGTGTGTGTGTGTGTGTGTGTGTGTGTGTGTGTGGGTGGGTGGGTGGGTGTGTGTGTATGTATCCACTACCTCTCCTCTTATGTCGTTGGATTGATTTCAGTCAAAGTTGGTACATATAATAGTGTGTCAAAAGGAGTACTGTGGGGATAAGAACCATCTGCCTCCCATTGAGTGACGTAGGAGATGGGCAGAGAAAGAGGAGGGGGAAGGAGGAGATGGGCAGAGGGATGGTGGAACGGAATATGAACTGATAGAGAAGGGAGGAGCAGATACACTAAGAGATGGTGGTGACGGAGATAGGGAGGGAGATGGAGAGGAGGAGTTAGGCAGAGAGAGGGAAGGAGGTGAAGATTGACAGAGAGAAGAGGTAGGAGGTGATGACCAGAGAGGGAGGAGTAGAGAGAGTGAGAGAGGAAGAGAAGGAAGAGGAGATGGAGATGGAAAGGGAGAGGTGGAGATGGTGAGAGAGAGGGTGGAAGAGGAGATAGACAGAGGTGGGAGAAAGAGATAGAGAGCCACTCTCTCACCTTTACAACATTGTCAGTCAAATTAACATTCATATTTTAGATCATGATCTCGGTGTTCCCCAGTATTACATGTACTGCTTTATGACTTTTTTACATGGAGAAATTGTTGGCACAATGTTCTTATAATTGCATGTGTAACTTGTAGAGAACTTGTACTTGTAGGGCCATAATGGAGGCGATGGAGAACAGAGAGATAGATGAATTGGGGGCCATAACCGCTGAGTCCAGCGACCTGGCTGTGTGAGTGATTCTGGTAAGCAGCTCTCGATGGACTGTACCTGTAGAGTGTCCTTTTGTTTAATGTTGGACACAAGGACGCCGGTTCACATATTTTACCTGGGCCAGGTGGTAGTCCATCGTGAAGGTGGCCAGATTGCGGAAAGTGGGTGGAGGGAACCAGATAAGAGAGACTGCTGTAAACTAAGCTATTGTGCAAATGGTAGGAAGTTCATAAAACTCTGTGCATCCTCATGTTAGAAACTGGGACGATATGGACAAAGCAGCTGATGTACGTGTTTAGTGGAGGAAATACTGTAACCCCCCTGAGGCAAGGAGGTCTCCAGGTTATTGGAGAGTGGCAAAACATATATTTCACGCTCTGTCTTGGAAGTTTAACAGCCTTCTTTCAGAAATTGGAAATAGTCGGCCCAGAAATATTAGATCTGTCTAATAATCAACAGAGGATTGACGAACTTGCTATTACATTTTGCGGCAACAAGATTAATTATTCTGCAGCTGTTATTGTGTTGGAAGAACTGTGGTACTATAAGCCTAATTTGGATGATTTACTTCGTCAATTTAGGGACGCTTATAGAGGATATGTATTTATGCCAAATGGTATAAGTTGGGCAAACAGGTACTTCGATTTTGGGCAAGGACGCCGAGGGTGTGCAGCAAGAAACTTCCGGAACATCCTCTTCCGACGGTATACAGACAACCTCCTCCGGGCCTTCCACATCCGATGTGTCCGACGCATCCACCTCATCCTTAAACGAACGACAATGGACAATATGACAATCTGCATGTACAACTTTAAGTCTAGAAATTAAAGCTTTGTCTCCAATACTGAATTCATTCGATACAAATATAACCAAGCCACGATGTGTAATAACCATTCCAGGTTTATTTTTAACATTGACAGTAACAGGGCGACCTTCGACAGTACGCTTCAGTACAGATGCATATTGACGCCACCTAGACCAATCGAATTCTTCAAACACAATTACTTTGTGAATACCACTATCATAGCCACTAAATCCGAATTCGGAACAAAATGGTAGGCATTTTTTGCTAAAACATGGCGTGCTTACCGTGAGAACGATGCCTTCCTTGTCTAAAATGGTCTTTTTTCAGACAAGAGAGGTTAGGAGTCGTTGATTTGCTCTTCTCAGGATATGCAAAGTGGAGGCTTGCTCTTACAGCATGGGAACTCCGGTGCTGTGTCTGCATTGGCTACCTGGCCAACAGAACAGTCAAGAGGTGAGATTCAATGACTAGAGGATAGTTAACTCGTTTGTGCAATGTGAGGGCTGTTTCCTTTTGCTAATTCAGCTCCCAAAGCGAGGCTTGGTGGAAAATGGTTGTGACACTTTGCCTTCTTCTTATAGTCCTTTCCTGGTGGATAACTGTAGGTCTTTCCCTAGTGGGTGAGACTTTTGGTCTGTGGCTTGTGGTGGACTAAGAGCCAGTGGCAGTTTCCAACTGTACTGAGAGTGGAACTGCATATCATCTCAGACATATTGTGTGTCAAGAGAGTAAACGTATTTGTCCTGAATCAGCAGTTTGCCGTTTGACGATTCCAGCACACACCATCGTGCCTATGGGTCAAACTGGTTTGGCCAGACCAGCGAATGGGTGCACCTCACACTGAAATTTGTCGGGATTTCAGGGCTCTGAAAGGAAATTTTCCCACATTAAGAAAATCAGAATGCCACACCGCGTAGTTTTCAAATTTTCGTGGACGCATCAGGACATTACAGCTGCCGCGGCGCACTTCTCCTCGCACTCAACGCGGCGTTTTCTGCTGCTGTCTGTATCAAGCTGAAGGTTAAACTACTGCTGCACTGGCGTGGGGTTGTTAAATGATGTTCACAGCTCCCTGTTCTCAGATGAATCATAGTTTGTGGTACACTTGACTGTAGTTGATTCCATATGAGTAGAAATGGGCCTCACAGTGGATTCACGTAACTTAAAGAAAGTCAGATTGCATTGTGAAAAGGATTAATTCAGGGGAGAATCTGTATAGCTTCCACCCCTATCTATGCTTTTACAATCAAACACCATTCCTTTTTCTGATTTGTGTTTGACATTTTTGTGTAAGATTTAGGAGCTAGTTGTGGTTACAAAAGGATTAATAAAACTTGTCACTATTTTGTAAGGACGCCACTGTTCTCATTCACACTCCTTCTACTATTTAATTTATTGTGGTCGTACATGGGTACATGGGTACACTTGCAATTTGAGGTTCAATCTTATTAAATTAGTTAATTTGTTTATTAGCTTGAATTCTGAAAGTGACCACAGGCATAAGCAACAAAAGTGGCACGAGTAAATTCACTAGTTTATATATAAAAATTAAGGATGTAGCTCACGATTCGAAGATTCAAGCAGACATGTGCTTATCGTTAAACCAAGTGACGGCTCGTACATGGACAGAGAGATGGGAAAAGATGAGAATGACATGTAGAGGAGGAGGAAATATGTGTTAACATCGAGTATAGATTTAAGTGTCAGGAAGTCATTTCTGAAAGTATTTGTATGGAGTGTAGCCATGTATGGAAGTGAAACATGGACGGTAAATAGTTTGGACAAGAAGAGAATAGAAGATTTCGAAATGTGGTGCTACAGAAGAATGCTGAAGATTAGATGGGCAGACCACATAACTAATGAGGAAGTATTGAATAGGATTGGGGAGAAGAGAAGTTTGTGGCACAACTTGACCAGAAGAAGGGATCGGTTGGTAGGACATGTTCTGAGGCATCAGGGGATCACCAATTTGGTATTGGAGGGCAGCGTGGAGGGTAACAATCGTAGAGGGAGACCAAGAGATGAATACCCAAAGCAGATTCAGAAGGATGTAGGTTGCAGTAGGTGCTGGGATATGAAGAGGCTTGTACAGGATAGAGTAGCATGGAGAGCTGCATCAAACCAGTCTCAGGACTGAAGACCACAACAATGTGTCATATACGGCGGTTGGAACTTAAATAGTGGCAACTACTTATTCACACCCGATCCAAAAGAGTTTCATGTTTGCACCTTTTACCGTCCTTCATAGTAGTCACCAGCGTCGTGTAGAACCGGTTGCCAGCGATGTGGAAAGCGTAGTATACCGTTAGCAGAGCCTGTCCGGTTGATGGTGCGAATGGAGCGTTCTACTGCCTGTCGAATCTCTGGAACAGTTCTGAAGCGAATGCCACGAACTTGCATCATCACTTTCATTTAAGTTACGCGACCTGTACACTCCAGGAAATTTGTCTCGAGGTATGAATGTTATCTCTTCCATATTGATCCGGCGTAGGGAGTGACATGTCACGGCAATATTAGGAACACATACACACATAAAAACACACACTGAACCATGGGTTTATTTGTGCGTGGTTGATTCAGTATATATCTGAGGCTGGCTGAGACAGCCGGCCGGGGTGGCCGAGCGGTTCTAGCCGCTACAGTTTGGGACCGCGCGACCGCTACGATCACAGGTTCGAATCCTGTCTCGGGCATGGATGTGTGTGATGTTCTTAGGTTAGTTAGGTTTAAGTGGTTCTAGGGGACTGATGACCTCAGAAGTTAAGTCCCATAGTGCTCAAAGCCATTTGAACTATTTGGCTGAGGTAGCACAAATAAAAGAAAAAATAATGAAAGAGACGAACGACCTACATCCTTAAATCGTTTTGCAGCACTCTTCTTGTGAAGCTTAGAACGTACTTCAAGCACCGCTGAGACCTATTGCCGCAATTCTTTGTCTTGGACTCTCTATGGCATTCTTCAAATGTGACGCTCAAAGGATCGTGTCCACATCGGAGTTTGATTCAACGAAAGCAGGAAGTTAAAAGTTGAGCCATCTGCTGCACTGCAAAGAGAACGTAATGTATACGAACGAAGCAAAGTTGCCGATTTAGATTGTTAGAAAACATTTTGTTTATAGCACAACATATTATGAATCCACATGTTTGTTCGCAATGTAATTGTTCTCAAACGAGTGGAGGGAAACTACTGGTTAAAAAATGTTTGATTACATTGGCAAGGAAATTGAATGTTTCATTCACTTCACAAGTCAAATCTTACTAATTTTGATTTAAAAAAAGAAATATGACAAACAAAACTATTTATTAGCTCCAGTTTCTGTGATTCACAGTAGGTGAAAAAAATTTGTTTTATCGGATGAAGAGAAAACGTCACATTTTAATTAAATATGTCAAAAACATTTGAAGTCCAGCTGATTTTTTTTAATAAGCGTTACATTCCAACAGTTCTAAATTGATGGAAGAACCTCTGGCAGGTGGTTGGATCTGAATAGAATCATGTGTGGCTTCATAAACTGTCTCTCTCTTTTATTTTCTCTTCTGAATTAGTTCCGAAGCACCCCTATACAGAGACTAGTAGTAATCTGAAAGCACGGCTTCATTCCAATGGCTCTGATATGTCTGTTCAGTTACAATAATTTCCTGCTGGAACCTTTCCTCATGTTCATCAAAGTTCAGGGAAAACGTCTATGTGGGACGGGAGAAATGCACCTTAAGGGACATGTTGCTTCCGAGTTGATGGCATTTTTCAGAAGTAGAGCCACTAACTGAGAACATTTATCGTCTCTTTTGTTGCTTAAAAGTCCATGAACATTTTCCTTGAAGGCTTCCCAAGCTTCCTTTTCTTTCCCCTAAAAAACTAGATCAAACTCACGATCCTTTACAAGTCGACGTGTTCGTGGCCCAAAAAAAATCGCTTCCTTAACCTTTGCGTTACTTAATGTAGGAAATTTGCCTGTTAAGTGCGCAAAGGCCTATCCTTCTTGGTTCATTTCTTTGAAAAAATTTTTCGTCAATCCGAACCCTATGTGTAGGGGGGGAAGAATAACATCTTTTGGTTCCAAGAGAGGCTCGGCAATAAGATTTTTCTCGCTAGGGTTAAGATTTCCTGTAGGTCAGTGTGCTTGAATATAATGTGGTTTTTTATTCCTACTGTCCGTCGTACATAAAAACCGGCATTATTTAGTGTAGCTGAGCTGTTATCCTAAGAGAACACAATGCCAGCGCCACTTATATTATAATAAATGAAAAGCACCAATTTGCTTTTGTTCTACAGTATTACTTTTATTGTTAACCGGTTTTCGGCTTACCGGTTAACAATAAAAGTAATATTGTAGAACAAAAGCAAACTGGTGCTTTTCATTTATTATAATGTTGTTCTACCAAGTACTGACGGAAGATTCTGTTAATACTTATTTTATATTTGTGTCCAGCATATTTGATTGAATCGAGGAGAGAGCTCTCATGTCTGCATAAGTCTCCTACCTGTGAAATGAATGACCAACAGAAAGAGAAGGAATACGGTAGTCGTTGTGAAGTGATAAACCTTTAATACTTGGCTTGGAGGAGTCAATGAAAAGTCCCGTTCCATAGGATCATGGTTTAAATTCAAACATTTCATCAAACTATTAATATCACAGCAAACAACAATATTGTTTCTCTTCTCAAAATAAGGAAACAGATTCCTCTGATGTTGTCTCTAATGTCGCTGAATATTCCATCGCTTTAATCCTGAAACTAAAGCTCTGCTTGCTCCTTTGACGAACCGAGGTCTCGAATGAGATCACTCACTTACGACCGACCGGTCGGTGTGGTTTTTTAACTTCTGCCTCAACGACAAGCACATGGAATGCGAGAACTTCCTTGGGTTCTTCCTCCACACTTTCTTCATTTCCTGTTTCTACTTATTCTTTATGCGTAAAGAATTGAAAACCACAGTTGTTCTGAAGCGATTGCCGTCAATTGGCTGACACTTATGTCCGTAACCGTTTATCCACTGGGGAAAGGGGAGTTACAGTATAATGTGGAATTCTAGCAATGTTTCCTTTCTGGCGAATCTCCACATCATTGAGATGTAAATATTGGGTTAAAACGTTGAATGAAAAAGAGCGACTTAACCGGGAATCCATCTCACAACCTATCGCTTTCCAGCCAAACCATCTACATCTCTTATTTGCCTCCTTCCCTCCCCTTGTAACCATTCCATTCGCTCACCTTTAGTTGCCTTCTCGCCCTGGTTTCTGTGCCTTTTTTCTTGTTTGTTAAAACGTAATAATTCTCCTGCTAAAAGGAATAAATTAACTAACGTAAATATTTCATCTGATGAGCAACTTCTTCATTTCATTGTCGTCTATTAAAATTAAATTTGTTCTTAATTGTGAATTAAATGATAAGGAAAATTATTCATTTCATGGAATTGAAAAAGAAAAGTAGATGTAGTAAAGTCCGTTTTGATGGTTATATATTCCTTAACCGTTAAAATGTAAAGCAATTTTTCCTCCTTGTGAATTCCTTCATGTCTCTCTGCTTCTAAAATTGAAATGTGTGCTTGTTTATAAATGCAAAGAATTCTTCAAGCTACCTATCATTAGGAATGTGGACGCTCCACGACTGTGATATGACTTTCAAAATAATGGAGAACAGCAATGCAAATAATCGTCCTTTCTTTGAGGCTTTACTAAAGCCTGAAAGGAAAGAACGACTGATTGCTGTTCTCCATCGTTTTGAAAGGAAAAGAATTCTGATATTTTGCATAAACCCAATCGTTTGCCGTCTGTGGAAACTGACAGTCTTGTTTCTTTGTCAGGAAAGTTAGGGAAATAAATTTGTCCTCCTTTGTTATAGCATATTTTCTTTTGACTGTCTGTGCCCTACTTCGAGATCCTTAAGATGCGTTAAAAATACAATTAACACAATGAGTAAAAATATTGGTCTTAATTATAAAGTAAAAGGACAGCATTTAGCAATCTATAAACTGGTCATAATATCTCAGGTGCGCGGATGCTACGCTCTTGTTTACATTGCAAAATTGTTTTGATAATTTTGTTCGTTGTGCAGTTCGCAGTGTAATGTTGTCAGTTTTAACTTACTCCGTTAAACTTCGTGTTTTCTGTTGCTATTACATAATGTACGAATTGACCTGACAGCCATATTACCGTATTGTTTTTCTGGTTGGTGTATCGCTTTTGGTCTGGTGTCACAGTGTCACAACTTCTTTTATCGTGACATACTGAGGTGCCGTTCGCAGTAGTAATACAATTTTGTGTTGAGTCCATTCCCAGATTTGGGATGCGTGGTGACGTGTGAACCGGTGTGTAAGTATACCCTCTTCATTACACTTCTCAGAATTCGGTGAATCCGTAAGATGGATAGAGTATAACTTTGTGCACATTGGAATCGTTTCATTGACAACTTTGTACCATTCTTCCCTTTCATCTGACATTAGCTGTTTGTTGTGAATGTTTTTCCACACCTCAGGACAACTGCCATGAGAGTAGTTGGTTTCCATTTTGTTAGTAACAGAACATTTCGTAAAATTGTGGTACCATTTCTTTGCATTGAGCGTTTTGTCTTCCTGGGTTACGTAGCTGTTCTCGGCTATGGCGGTTCTGAGAAAGCTAAGCTTTGAATGTGTTATGCTAATTGACGAGTGTTAATTGGTTTTCTGGCTGAACTGCTTCCAGAGGTGTTCTTGTCCGGATGGTAGGGCTGAATTTCGATCTTCTGAGGACATTGTGTACTGGTAATGCTATGCATGATAATAGCCAGCTGCACTGTTGTGTAAATTGCTTATATTTTATATCATTCACGGTGAGCCCATTTCGGCATATTCCCATCGTCAGGTGCTGTGTAAATATATAAGTAAACGATGGTCTTCATATAATGATCGTGTAACTGTGATCTGAAAAGTAATATTACATCATTAGGTGCTTTTACCTTACATATAACATCGATTCTGTCCTGTCCTGTCTTATTTTTAGGATTATTACTTTCTCCTAGGAGTACACTGAAGATGTACATCGAATTTTACTTGGTTTCCTCGTATGATACTTTTCTGACGATATTACATGTTTACATAGTTACCATTATAAATAAGTGAAATTGAGTTTTTTTTATTATTTTTATAGGTTTGGTTGTATTTATGTTTTTGCTAGAGATCGTCTTAGTTTTATTTGAGATTTTTATTTTACATTTTTAATTTTTTCGTAACAATTTTGTTATTGTCTATGGTTTATGTTGGTGTAATGTGTCTATTTTATACTCTTCATGTTGTTGTCGCTGTTACTATGGATATGTGCTCTTTAGCTTCTCTGATTTATTCTTCTTCTTCATGTGCCGTCTCCTCTAAGAAGGTTGGCTGTCATCATGGCAATTTCTGATCTTGATTTGGCTGATCTAAGGAGTTCTGACGTTGAACAGTTGTACCAATTTTTTAAATTGTCAATCCAGGATGTCCGTCTTCTACCCCTCGTTCTCTTCCCACAAATTTTCCCTTCTAGTATTATTTGCAATATTTTGTAATTTACTCCCCTAATAACATGGCCTAAATATTGTAGCTTCCTTACTTTAATAATTTTAATTAATTCTTTTTCCTTTCCCATTCTTCTTAGGACATCTTGATTAGTAATCCTCGACACCCAACTAATTCTTTCTTCTATATGCCCACATTTCAAAAGCTTCTAAACTGTTCATGTCCTTCTTTTTCAATGTCCACGCTTCCATTCCATATAATAATTTTGAGAATACATAGCATCTTAGCAACCTCATTTTTGTGTTTAAACAAATGTCTCTCGAACAGAATGCATTTTTCATCTTATTAAAGATACTTCTGGCCTGTCCTATTCTCGATTTAATTTCTTCTGAGCTTTCAATCTCCTCATTTACAATTGTTCCGAGATATTTAAATTTACGTACTTGATCGACTCTTTCCCTATTGATTGTAAGATTTTCTTGTTGGTGTGTTTTAGATATCACCATGAACTTAGTCTTGCTTACGTTAAGTGTCAAGCCAAATTCTTTACTTTTTTCTGCGACTTTGTCAAGAAGTAATTGTAGATCTTTGAGGTTTCCAGCTAGTAGTGCAGTGTCATCAGCAAACCTAACATTGTTAATGTTTAGCCCATTCACTTTAATGCCAGCTATTTCATCTGATAGAGCTGCCTGGATTATGTCTTCTGAATACATATTAAACAATAAGGGTGAGAGAACGCAACCTTGTCTCACACCCCTCTTTATTTCTATATCATTCGATAACTCATTTTCTACCTTCACGGTTGCGGTTTGATTGTAGTAGAGGTTATATATAATGCGGATGTCTTTCTTATCAAGTGTTTTCTTTTCTAACAATTCTATGAGATGATCATGACGAACTTTGTCAAATGCTTTATTATAATCCAGGAAGCACACATATAGTGGCTGGTTAACCTCCATACATCGTTGCGCTAATATGTTAAAAGCAAACAATGCTTCTCTTGTACCGAGGGAACTTCTAAAACCGAATTGTGTTTCACTTATACCTTCTTCTACTTTTTTGTATATTCGTTGGTGTATAACTTTTAGAAATATCTTTAAGGTGTGACTCATTAAGCTTATTGTACGGTGATCATTACAAGTTTTGGCATTAGCCTTTTTGGGTAATGTAACAAAGGTAGATGTCAACCAATCCCTAGGAATAATTCCCGAATTATAAATATCATTAAACAATTGTACAAATATATCTATATGGTCTATTCCTATGAGTTTCAGGATGTCATTTGGTATCTTATCCGGTCCAGGGGCTTTTCCTGTCTTTGATTTGTTGATAACATGTAATATTTCTTCTTTCGATATGCTTGGTCCTTGTTCTCCGATCATGTTTTCATAAAAATTTTGATCTTTTCTTGTATCTTCAAATAGTTCTTTGACATATTCTGTCCACCTGTCCAGTTTACCTTTAACATCAGGAATTATTTTGTCATTTTTATCTAACAATAAACTTGTACTTTTCTTTTTATTAAGTCCAGCTAAATCTTTAACTTTTTTGTGTAAGTTGAAACTATCATGTCTTGTTTCATAACTCTCAATTTCAGAGCATTGTTCCTTGTACCATTCTTCTTTTGCTCGCCGTGTTTCTTTTCGTATTTCTGCATGTAATCTTTTATACTCACTTTCATCTCTATTTTTAAGTATTCTTCTTTGTTCCATCAATTGTAATATCTTCTCTGTCATCCACTTCTTTTTCATGTTGTCGTGTTTGGTCGCCATTGTGTTTTTACATGCATTATTTAATGCATCTTTTATAAGTTCCCATTTGCCATCAATGTCTTCTGTTTGATTATTCTTTATCCTAACTAATTCCTTATTAATCTCTTCAGAAGTCTTTTGTTTAGTCAAGGGGTCTCTTAGAATAGTTGTATTTATATAGTCCTTCTTTTGTTTCTTTTGTATGGCTTTCAGTTTCACATGGAACATTGCTACTAAAAGGTTATGATCAGAAAATATATCAGCTCCTGGATATGTTTTCACACCATGAATAGAATTTTTGTACCTCTTGTTTATAAGTATGAAATCAATTTGATTTCTGCAAACTTCTTCATTACAGTCTCTTGGTGATTTCCAAGTATAAAGTCTTCGTTTAGGGAGTTTAAAAAATGTGTTTGTAATTGACAGATTGTTTTCCTAGCAAAATTGTGACAGCAAATCTCCTCTTTCATTTCTTGTTCCTAAACCAAAAGGTCCAATAAGATCACCTTCACTTCCTTCACCTATTTTGGCATTAAAATCTCCCATGATGATAATAATGTCTCTGCTTTTTGAGGTTCCTATTGCTTGTGTTAATTCTTCATAAAATTTTCCTATTTCTTCTTGGTCTTTGTCGGCTGTTGGAGCATAGATTTGGATTAAATTAATATTTGTTTGTTTCGTTTGTAAATGTAGACTGATTACTCTATCTGAGATTGGTAAAATGCTTTTGACAGATTTACTAGCATACTCATCTAAAATTATTCCTACCCCATTCCTGTGCTGGCTATCAGAATTTCCCGAGTAATATACTTTCATGTTGTCAATGGTCATTTCTCCTGAGTCAGGCCATCTTGTTTCACTTACACCCAAAATGTTAATTTTTAGGCGTTTCATTTCATGTATAACATTATTTACTTTGCCTGGTTGGTATAATGATCTTACATTCCAAGTTGCTATTGTTGCATTATTTTTGTATTTACTTGTGGCATTGTTCAAGGCTCTCCCCCCCGGAGATCCGAGTGGGGGAGTTGAAACTCCGGATAATTTGACATTGAACCCTGCCATGATGAGTTTTCCTGGGGATATCCATTGGATCTTTAATGCTGTGGTTTCCCGTTGCCTTCAGCATCCTATGCCGTTGACCACCCTTGGTGATTCTTCCGTCTTTAGGAGTGATTTCTCACTCCAAGGACAAGAGGGTGCCCTTGCTCTACCAGCTCATCCGCCCTCTAGAAGGTCGTTGGCTTAGTAGAGGGTTCTCCTTATCCCGGGAGAAACTCGGTCGCCAGAGCCTCGTTAGCGTAGCAGGGGATACCACGTGCCAGAGAGGTTGACATTTGTGTGGGAGAGGCTATTGGTGACGCATCCCACACCTTACCCCCCTCTGATTTATTGCTTTACCTGTTTTATTGATTTATGATGTGAACAGTGCCTTCTATGTACATTTTGTGCTTTAGATCGATTTGTTCGTTCAATAAATTTGCATGTGAATAAATCTCCATTTGCTCGACGATGTTCAAGAGTGCCCTTCTGTAAGATGTGGAGGATTTCTAGTGTTTCGTTTATAGGTTTTACGCCGTGTTTTTCTGTTTGTAAATGCTGAAAAAAATGTGGATTGTTTTCACTTTTTCTGGTGCGTTCTTTATATCTAATTTTTAAGTTTCTACCAGTTTGCCCTATGTAGAATTTGTCGCATGTGTTAGACGAAATTTTGTAAAACTCGGGGTTGTTGTGTATGGGAATTTTTCGAGCTGCCTTTGTGAATTTTGTATTTGAGGCTGTGTGTTTTGAAATGCAAATGCGATGTCGGTTTCGTTGAATAATTTGTTGATTTTGTTCAAGATGTTTCCTAGATAAGTTGTGGTTACGCTTTTTGTTTTCTTCTTTTGCGTTGTGTGTGTGTTTAGTGTTATTTTTTAATGTATAATGTGCCTTTCAGGTTCTGTTTACTGTGGTATAATTGTGTTACAACTGTGTGGTCATAATCGTTTTGCTGGGCATGTATTCTAAGATTTTTATTTCCTTCTGAATTGCTTCGTCTTCTAGTGGTAAATTTATTAATCTGTTCGGCATTGTGTGGAAGAATGCGAGTTTGTAGGCTTTCTGATGACATGAGTGTGCATTGATAATGCAATCTGTTGTGGTAGGCTTTCTGTAAATTTTGGAGCAATGTTTGTTGCTAGTGTTCTTAATATTTGGGTCGAGAAAGTTGTTTTGTTATACTTTGCGTCAGTATCTTGTAACTAACCTGTTTCTCCGGGTTATTACGTTAAGATTAGGGTCGCCACCGACTCTAACCATACAACTGATCAAAGGTTTGGCCGAGTCGGAACTTAAATTAATTTGATCACAGACGAAGAACTCATAAAAATTCATACGTCGTGATATCGCTCGTAGGGGATGCGATGTAATTAACAGTATTGCCCGTGCACTGTTCACGAGAATCAAACATTTAAAACAAAATAGAAAATGCATGAACACTGTGCATAAGATCAGCTCCCAGCAACACACCTGAAAGTAAGACTTTATCTAAAGCATTTGTTTTAAAATAAAAGGGGAAACTAATCACTGGAGCTGTGCGTAAGGAAACGCGTTGTATGTGCTAACGGGAAGGCTATGAGGTGAGTGGCTAAGGTGCAAAAACGTAACCTCGGAATACAAGGGAAAATTGTGGATAAAATCATTTATTCCTAAGATATGGATGTGAGGCATGTACACAATTCCTGATGACATTAATTCCTAAAACATTAAAGAAAGGCATCGATACATTCACCGTTATAATTTACCCCTAAAATCATTGGTGTGAATCATTGATACAACTGCTGTTGCCTGATAACTGATCGCAATAACACGTTTCGCAGTACACCCGCGTGCCCACGTAGTTTGTGGAGACGCAGTTTCTAGGCATCGTTGTCAAGTTGCATCAATATCACATCACACAATCATGAACAGTTAACATTCTTTAAAACAAACATGAGATCGGACAGTTAGTGATGACGGTAACCCAACAAACTCTAATGTTCTACCACGTGGTTGGCTCCCAACGGACGAAAGACACATAAAGCAAGGAAAATTTACGAGAAGGCAAAGCTATTAATATTTAGAAAAATAACAGCGTATACAGACACAGCTGAAGGCAAACAGACATTCATACAGAAGCGAGTGCTCACTTCTTATCGACACCTTTGTGTGGCGCTCTTCCGGCGGATCCAAGTCTGCTACAGAAATTTACTAAAAAGAAAAATCTGCCAAAGTTTTGTATTCCTTGCTGCGACAAGGCAGAGCAATCTTTCAGAGTTGAAAAGCGAGACCAAAAGCTAACAGCTCTCTTCTCGCCAAGTAACAACGCGCCACGCGGTCAGTCTAATTCACCCTTCTTCGACTGGAGCACAGCTGTGGACGCTTCCCGTACCGGCGGCAGACTGCCTCCCTTTTTCTTCTCCAGCCTCTTCCACGCTCCGCGTGGCTCGGAAAACCCAAAGATGCCATTTCCGCCACCAACCTAACGCAGGTGGATTTCTCACAAGTAGTGCAAACCTCTTTGCCTACTTGACCATTACGAGAGTTGGCTACTCTGTACAACTGCTGCTGAATCTGTATGACTATCGCAGACTTTCTGCAGCAGACTACGCCACCGTCCAGCAACGTGACACACAACCACATTCATTCAATCACACCACTATGAGAGTTATGAGAAAAGAGAAACAAGGAAAAGAAAGAGAAATGCTAGTGAAAATGGACTACCGGACTAATGAAAGGAGGCTACAGGACCCTTTCTATCTATTAATCCAGTCCAACCATCTTCAAATGGTAACGTTCGTGTCCTGTGTTTTGCCTTGAAAATGCCCCTCAACAGAAGAAACATCTAGTCGTTGATAGACGTTTGGCTACTGGCAAAATCGACGCTAAGCAATACATTTTCTATAAGTTGAAATGGTTCACTAGTTTACTTTCTGAGTCATATTAGACTTCGCTAGGAACGGAACTGTTTGATGGACCTAGCGTTGTTCAACATCGATCGCCGGTTAGTAAGCCTGCATCCTTTGTACCGTCGTGGACAGACGAGCGAGATCCCTCGCCTTTTCGTTATGCTGATCCGCACAGCTTTACAGTCTGCTACACAGTATAACAGGCAAGGCGACGAAGTGCTACCAACATACTTCGCACAGGCGTGAAATTGAAAAATTATCCGAACTTTGTCAGACTGTTTTCAATCATGTGTAAGACTATATTAATGCTGATTAGTGTGTTAAACGCAACATGTAAATGTAAGATATAAATGAAACAAGCATTTAGCATGAACTGTACTAACAATGAATTTTAGCTTATCGAGATAACATAATTGTTTTAGTAAGAAAAAGTACCCCAGATCGTTACGAATTAGCAAAATATTATCCGCATTCGGCCGCGATACGGTCTGAGTCAACGTTCAGACCAGTCATACTGGATTACCGTTGCTGACCTACCATGAAAGTGTGCAAATTTAGCAATGCGTGAAGATTCATAATGAAATTCAGTTAAAAATCGTTCAGTGCCGCACTGAAGTCAATTCAATTAATGACAGAAGCGGAAAAAGTAGGCAATACCAAGTATGAAATTGTAGAAGAGTTTCATATTGACAGCCACAGGGCGTCGGTACGGAATAAAGGTAGCAATAAAACGTATTGGTGTGCAACAATTTCTTAAAAGTGTTTTACTGATAGTCCATCTGCCTCCATCAAGATTATAACCGAAACCAAACCAGACCTCCCTTGCAGTAGCAAACACTTTTCAGTACGCTAGCAGACAACCCAGGCAAACAGACCTCTATTATTACCCCAGAGATGAATAGGCCGGCAATTTCGCAATGAAAATGGCAAAATGATCTGCAGTTTCTGTTCCATAGATCTTTCTGGACTCAAAAATATGAATTTTCTATTTTTATGTCACCGCTTATGTGACAATCATTCAGAATGTGTATCGAAGTAACAAATTACTGTTATTAGCGAGTAAATTTAGTAGGATAATTATGCACCATCCCAGGAAATAAACGGCGACATCGCTGCCAAACGTATTCTACAATGTTTCGAATTCTCCATTAGACCTGCCACAGTCAGAAAACGTTTATTAGCCGAAGTGTTCCTTAAGCTAGCTAGCCATGGGAATGCTCGCACTTCTAAAACGGTGGCATTAATACTGGGATCTGAATTACCACGTGTATAGGCAAATGGATTTTATTTGCATTCCTGTAAACATGATTTGGAACGAAAGCGAAGCAAAGATTAATATGCTGCTGTATCGACTGCAACTAGAACTTTTCGAATAAAGTGTAGGGGGAGTTATTTATGCGGCCCTCATCTTCAGTAGCTGTCGAAGCTATTTTCGTTGTTAGGATTTCGTCACCTAAATCGGACAAAATGGAACCCTACTAATTTCACTTAAAACCAGTTTACCTAGAGTACGTGTAGACATAATAAGCGGAAATGTATCGCACTTCCTGCGGTATACGGTCCCTTGGTGGTGTAAAAAAGTGAGCTTCTACGTCTATGCAATCTAAAGATACGGCAGTTTATGTAAATAAAATTTACGCGACAGGTCAAGAAATGGCTCTAAGATCTATGAGACCAAACTGCATAGGTCATCCGTTCCCTAGACCTAGAACTACTGAAACCTCCCTAACCTAAGAACATCACACACATCCATGAACGAGGTAGAATTCCAACCTGCGACTGAAACAGCCGCGCGGTTCGTGACTGAAGCGCGTAGAACCGCTCGGCCAAAGCACCCAGCGAAACCCTTTTCACCTCATGTATAATGATAATTTATATATATATATATATATATATATATATATATATATATATATTGGTCATCAGTCTACTGACTGGTTTGATGCGGCCCGCCACGAATTCCTTTCCTGTGCTAATCTCTTCATCTCAGAGTAGCCACTGCAACCTACGTCCTCAATTATTTGCTTGACGTATTCCAATCTCTGTCTTCCTCTACAGTTTTTGCCCTCTACAGCTCCCTCTAGTACCATGGAAGTCATTCCCTCATGTCTTAGCAGACGTCCTATCATCCTGTCCCTTCTCCTTATCAGTGTTTTCCACATATTCCTTTCCTCTCCGATTCTGCGTAGAACCTCCTCATTCCTTACCTTATCAGTCCACCTAATTTTCAACATTCGTCTATAGCACCACATCTCAAATGCTTCGATTCTCTTCTGTTCCGGTTTTCCCACAGTCCATGTTTCACTACCATACAATGCTGTACTCCAGACGTACGTCCACAGAAATTTCTTCCTCAAATTAAGGCCGGTATTTGATATTAGTAGACTTCTCTTGGCCAGAAATGCCTTTTTTCCCATAGCGAGTCTGCTTTTGATGTCCTCCTTGCTCCGTCCGTCATTGGTTATTTTACTGCCTAGGTAGCAGAATTCCTTAACTTCATTGACTTCGTGACCATCAATCCTGATGTTAAGTTTCTCACTGTTCTCATTTCTACTACTTCTCATTACCTTCGTCTTTCTCCGATTTACTCTCAAACCATACTGTGTACTCATTAGACTGTTCATTCCGTTCAGCAGATCATTTAATTCTTCTTCGCTTTCACTCAGGATAGCAATGTCATCAGCGGACGCGCATCATTGATATCCTTTCACCTTGTATTTTAATTCCACTCCTGAACCTTTCTTTTATTTCCATCATTGCTTCCTCGATGTACAGATTGAAGAGTAGGGGCGAAAGGCTACAGGCTTGTCTTACACCCTTCTTAATACGAGCACTTCGTTCTTGATCGTCCACTCTTATTATTCCCTCTTGGTTGTTGTACATATTGTATATGACCCGTCTCTCCCTATAGCTTACCCCTACTTTTTTCAGAATCTCGAACAGCTTGCACCTTTTTATATTGTCGAACGCTTTTTCCAGGTCGACAAATCCTATGAACGTGTCTTGATTTTTCTTTAGCCTTGCTTCCATTATTAGCCGTAACGTCAGAATTGCCTCTCTCGTCCCTTTACTTTTCCTAAAGCCAAACTGATCGTCACCTAGCGCATTCTCAATTTTCTTTTCCATTCTTCTGTATATTATTCTTGTAAGCAGCTTCGCTGCATGAGCTGTTAAGCTGATTGTGCGATAATTCTCGGACTTGTCAGCTCTTGCCGTCTTCGGAATTGTGTGGATGATGCTTTTCCGAAAGTCAGATGGTATGTCGCCAGACTCATGTATTCTACACACCAACGTGAATAGTCGTTTTGTTGCCACTTCCCCCAATGATTTTAGAAATTCTGATGGAATGTTATCTATCCCTTCTGCCTTATTTGACCGTAAGTCCTCCAAAGCTCTTTTAAATTCCGATTCTAATACTGGAACTCCTATCTCTTCTAAATCGACTCCTGTTTCTTCTTCTATCACATCGGACAAATCTTCACCCTCATAGAGGCTTTCAATGTATTCTTTCTACCTATCCGCTCTCTCCTCTACACTTAACAGTGGAATTCCCGTTGCAATCTTAATGTAACCACCGTTGCTTTTAATGTCACCAAAGGTTGTTTTGACTTTCCTGTATGCTGAGTCTGTCCTTCCGACAATCATATCTTTTTCGATGTCTTCACATTTTTCCTGCAGCCATTTCGTCTTAGCTTCCCTGCACTCCCTATTTATTTCATTCCTCAGCGACTTGTATTTCTGTATTCGTGATTTTCCCGGAACATGTTTGTACTCCCTCCTTTCATCAATCAACTGAAGTATTTCTTCTGTTACCCATGGTTTCTTCGCAGCTACCTTCGTTGTGCCTATGTTTTCCTTCCCAACTTCTGTGATGGCCCTTTTTAGAGATGTCCATTCCTCTTCAACTGTACTGCCTACTGCGCTATTCCTTATTGCCGTATCTATAGCGTTAGAGAACTTCAAACGTATCTCGTCATTCCTTAGTACTTCCGTATCCCACTTCTTTGCGTATTGATTCTTCCTGACTAATGTCTTGAACTTCAGCCTACTCTTCATCACTACTATATTGTGATCTGAGTCTATATCTGCTCCTGGGTACGCCTTACAATCCAGTATCTGATTTCGGAATCTGATCATGGAACTTTTACGAAGTTACATTCAATTTTTTTTCGAAGTCGTCTGCAATATCCAATTATAAACACCCTAGGAACGTCGTATGCGATATCCACTTCAGAAGACGATGGCAGATACTGCAGTACTATAACAAGTAGTTAAGAATTTATTGTTATTGGTCCGTGCATGGCACTTTATTTCAGTATCATTTTAAAGCACCTATGTTTAATCAGCATTAATATAGTCTTACACATGGTTGAAAAAGTCTGACAAAGTTCGGATAGTTTTTCATTATCACGCCTGTGCATAGTATATTGGTAGCACCTCGTCACCTTGCCTGTTATGCTGTGTAGTAGACTTTAAAGCTGTGCGGATCAGCATAACGAAAAGGCGTGGGGTCTAGCTCGTTTTGTCCTCGACTGTACATCTAACACCAGATCTCGTAGCTTTGTTGCTGTAATTAATTATTGTTGTTTTTCCAGCAACAAACCTTGGCCTAAGTTATCTAGGATTTGTTACAGTTGATCATGACTCTTGCTACTGTACAGTAAGCGTTCAGTAAATGCTTTGTGTGCTTTATCTGGCCTTGTGCCGATTCAGACATGCTCGGATCATCTGCAAATGCACGACATATGATTTTCTTTCCTAGTTGTATCAAGCGTGGGAGTGAGCTGATAAGTTTCCTTAGAAGCGATTCGACCGCAATTTCGTACATCGATAGTGGGCAACCCTGAAGAACTGACCGGTATATATCGAGTGGCACAGTCAGTTGCCCATTGACCATTGTTTTGGACTGGGCTTCTTCCAAAATGACTGCGACAAATTGGGAGAATTTATGACAGATACCAAATTTCCCCACTGCTTTTACTAGAAGACTGAGAGAGATCTGGTTGAAAGCTTTCGAAAAATAAATACACTCCTGGAAATGGAAAAAAGAACACATTGACACCGGTGTGTCAGACCCACCATACTTGCTCCGGACACTGCGAGAGGGCTGTACAAGCAATGATCACACGCACGGCACAGCGGACACACCAGGAACCGCTGTGTTGGCCGTCGAATGGCGCTAGCTGCGCAGCATTTGTGCACCGCCGCCGTCAGTGTCAGCCAGTTTGCCGTGGCATACGGAGCTCCATCGCAGTCTTTAACACTGGTAGCATGCCGCGACAGCGTGGACGTGAACCGTATGTGCAGTTGACGGACTTTGAGCGAGGGCGTATAGTGGGCATGCGGGAGGCCGGGTGGACGTACCGCCGAATTGCTCAACACGTGGGGCGTGAGGTCTCCACAGTACATCGATGTTGTCGCCAGTGGTCGGCGGAAGGTGCAGGTGCCCGTCTACCTGGGACCGGACCGCAGCGACGCACGGATGCACGCCAAGACCGTAGGATCCTACGCAGTGCCGTAGGGGACCGCACCGCCACTTTCCAGCAAATTAGGGACACTGTTCCTCCTGGGGTATCGGCGAGGACCATTCGCAACCGTCTCCATGAAGCTGGGCTACGGTCCCGCACACCGTTAGGCCGTCTTCCGCTCACGCCCCAACATCGTGCAGCCCGCCTCCAGTGGTGTCGCGACAGGCGTGAATGGAGGGACGAATGGAGACGTGTCGTCTTCAGCGATGAGAGTCGCTTCTGCCTTGGTGCCAATGATGGTCGTATGCGTGTTTGGCGCCGTGCAGGTGAGCGCCACAATCAGGACTGCATACGACCGAGGCACACAGGGCCAACACCCGGCATCATGGTGTGGGGAGCGATCTCCTACACTGGCCGTACACCACTGGTGATCGTCGAGGGGACACTGAATAGTGCACGGTACATCCAAACCGTCATCGAACCCATCGTTCTGCCATTCCTAGACCGGCAAGGGAACTTGCTGTTCCAACAGGACAATGCACGTCCGCATGTATCCCGTGCCACCCAACGTGCTCTAGAAGGTGTAAGTCAACTACCCTGGCCAGCAAGATCTCCGGATCTGTCCCCCATTGAGCATGTTTGGGACTGGATGAAGCGTCGTCTCACGCGGTCAGCACGTCCAGCACGAACGCTGGTCCAACTGAGGCGCCAGGTGGAAATGGCATGGCAAGCCGTTCCACAGGACTACATCCAGCATCTCTATGATCGTCTCCATGGGAGAATAGCAGCCTGCATTGCTGCTAAAGGTGGATATACACTGTACTAGTGCCGACATTGTGCATGCTCTGTTGCCTGTGTCTATGTGCCTGTGGTTCTGTCAGTGTGATCATGTGATGTATCTGACCCCAGGAATGTGTCAATAAAGTTTCCCCTTCCTGGGACAATGAATTCACGGTGTTCTTATTTCAATTTCCAGGAGTGTAGGTGTTACAGTACACCTTGTTTTATGGATTTCCTTGATGGCTATTATGCCACATTAGACACTCTGGGTGTAGTTTATACTGCGTCCAGGGACCGCGCACGTTTGGTAATCTCTTCTCATGTTTCTCATTACGCCCCTTAATCTTGCGTTTAGTGCTCGAGCCAGTATTTTGTATTCAGCGTTCATGAAGGTTATCGGCCTAAGTGATTAGATGTTTGTTGGCGGGTATTTCTAGGGTTCCAATAAGACGAATCCGTCGTGAATGGTTGAAGGAAGCTGTTAGACATTCCATGCATCATTAAACGCATTAATTAGCTCTTCTTTCAATATGTTCCAGTAAGTGAAGTGAAATTCAGCTGGTATGCCATCTATTCCTGGTGACTTTCGTTTCGGGCTTCTCAATAGCGTCTCATTTATTTCCTCTTCTGTAAACTCTTCGTTGAGAGAAATGTTTTCTCCTTCTGATAGCACGAAGTCTACATCATCCAGAAATAATGATTCAAAGTTCTCGTCTATTTCTACTGCAGCGTACAGCTCACGGAAATGCTGGACCATTCCGATTTTGATAGGAGCCTGCTGTTGTATTGTCTCGTTTCCTGTCTTGAGGTTTTCGATTATTTTGTGTTTCGTCCTTTTCGACGTGCGGATAAGACGGTAAAGTGACGCATTCTTCTCTCGGATAATATTGTCAGCTCTGGACCACATTTTCAGACCCTCTAGTTTTCTTCCCTGCATTGACATTATCTGTGCCTTAATCTGCGTTATATGTGAACTGTTAGTGGTTGGTGCAATTCTCGGAGGCACATGAAATAAAATTCCTCTGTATTTTTATCTCGCTCACTTTTATTGTAACCATATAATCCAAGCAATTTCAGATGCTTGGGTTTCGCATGACGCACTATCCAATTTAATCTTCTGGGTATTTCATTATGTTAGTGCCGCAGGTTCCCAGCACCATGATCCTTAATTCCTTGTATCTAAGCAAGGCGGTATTTAATTTCCAGTATGCTTTTCCGCGGAAAGTTGTTTGTTTCTGTAAATTGCTTCTTCTAATATAAGCACAATGATCGGAAAAATTTACAGCCCAGATTTCTGACGTAGTGACGTTACGTACTAAATCTTGTGTGATGTAAATCCGGTCTGTTCTGCTCCCTGAATGACTAATGACGTAGGTGTATATCAATGAGGGTGCGTTTTTTGCCTCCCAAGTATCAGTCATAATTAAATTTCTGACCATGTATTCGAGTTCCACGCATCTGCTGAAATTTGGCCTTTGGTCCTTTTCCCTAATAACCGAGTTAAAATCACCAGTAAATACGAGTCTGCTGCATGTCGTTGGTAAAAGAAGCATAATTTGCCGTTTGAAAAACTCGGCCATCGCCTCTCTACGACTGCTTTCAGACGTAGTATGCACAATGACAACGACTGTATCTTCTATTTGTGCTTGTATTTTTCAACCGCTTAATAGCCTCGCAGTTTCTGCCACTTGAACGCCGTTGTTTCTTAATATCAGCATCTGCACTTTCAAATCTGTCGAGGATTACGTTGTATCCTGCAATTTCGTCTATATTGTTATTTTCGACTTTCTGCAGAAATGCAATATCGAAATCAGCCGCTTGTAGGAACCATTGAAGAAAGATCAGTTTGAACTCACTTGACATTTTGTTGATGTTTAAACTAAAAATATTATAATTTTGATAACTCGTAAATTTCTTTTGTGCTTGTGAAATAATTCTTCTCAGTTACCGTGTCTATATTTTTTGTTCCTGATTTAGTAAATGGTTTCAGTTTTGGATTGAGGCTGATATCAGGCTTTTGATATTTTTCCGCTTAGTTCTGCTTGATCCCACAATCCACAGCTTTTGTCCTTTATTTCGTCCAGACAACTGATGTTCGGCATGGGACATCACTTCAAGGTTACAATTTGTTGTGTCTTCAAATCGCTTTTCCTTACGTGATTAATGGAAGTTTTTGTGGGCTATTTGTTTACATTTTTTCGCCTCCTTCGTTGCTACTCTCAGAAATTTATCTCTTAGGCTTCTCAGTCGATACTTGACTCAGCTCTTCTGCACTAGCAGACTCAGTCGTGTCCATCTGTGATTGTTCTGTTGTTTCTGATGGTGAATCCACAGATGTTTCACTGGATGAGTCATTGATTTGGTTTCAACACTTTTCTCCGGAGCAATGTCCATCGCGGGCATTTCTGAACTGGTTGTTTTAAACTGTCCGACCGTGATTGCAATGTATCTTTGAGGGTCGTATTGTTTACCATTTGTTGCCTCGACATTGGTAGTATCAGCTGCCCTCTCATCCATAACTATGCTACTGGCGACGGCCTGACTGTCAGATAATGGGTCAGCATTGTCTGTTCCTAAATCGGTCTCACTCTTTCCTCGTACGCCTAAAGGCAGAGAGACACGACCGTCTGAAATATTTGGAATATCGTTACTATGTTTAAGCTTGTTGTTTACAGTCTCAGGATCATTAGCAGCAGCTGAATTACTTTCAGTTATGTGTCACTGTTTGCTACCGGTTCACTACTTTTTCCTGCTACCAGATCTGAAAATATAGTTTTACGTTTAGTGAAGCTGAGTTGAAGACAGTATTTTTGTCTGGGCAGTCTTGTTGGACGTGATCTGTTTCATTACATATGAAGCATGCCGGTAGCTGCCAAATAAATGTAACGAATGTTTGATAGCCTCCAATATTCATTACAGACTAGACCGGTTTTTTAACTTCCATTTTGATAGATATTATTCCATTAGGGACGGGGAACGGATAAAAATCTGTCCAGACCTCTTTCCGAATTGCACGAATGTTTCTATAAGCCTCCAATCTGAGTTTCATTACTTCCTTTGGGACTTCCATGGGAAAGTTAAAGACAAGTACATTTGTCAAGTTGCCTTCGACTGGACTAGCGGTAAAATTAACGATAGAGCCTGTTGCTAACGTTAACTGAAAGTGACCGGTACAGTCACCGACTACTCCCTCGTACACTAGGAGGAATTCGACACGTTCGTATTCATTCGGACGCTGTCTACTTGATCTCCTGTCAGTTTCATATCTAGGTTGTTTCAGATTAAGCGTATGCCTCTGTAACTAACAAAATAAGGCTACACTTTCTGCGGGGTTATGGACACAGTGTGTTGAGCCACTTTCCACAGAGTTACAGCAGCGAGATGTAATTTCTTAAATAGAACATTTAACAGCGCGTGGAGGAACCTTGTCGCTCCGTGGCACCGACGATGTTACATCCTGTCAGCAGGTCATTTAGAAGGTACGTTGCGTTATCTAGTCAGGAACATGGGCACATATTTGAATATCGCACGTACTTCAACATTCCACTACTAGAACATCCATCTCTACACAGCCAAGAAATATGCAGGCTATCCATTGAACGATTCTATGATAGAAATATGATTTATATTGATTGATTTCTAAAGAGCTGATTTAAATACATCAGCTATACGATAGAATAAACTAATATTCTATTTAAAGAATTGTATCTCTTTTCTGTAACACTCTGGGAAATAACTCAACAAACTACTATTATTACCCCGCAGAAAGTGTACCGTTCCTTATATAAGCATTCCTATCACATATTATTTTGTAAGTTATAGAGACATACCGGGTGATCAGAAAGTCAGTATAAATTTGAAAACGGAATAAATCACGGAATAATGTAGATAGAGAGGTACAAATTGACACACATGCTTGGAATGGCATGGTGTTTTATTGGAACCAAAAAAATACAAAAGTTCAAAAAATATCCGACAGATAGCGCTTCATCTGATCAGAGTAGCAATAATTAGCATAATAAAGTAAGTCAAAGCAAAGATGATGTTCTTTACAGGAAATGTTCAATATGTCCACCATCATTCCTCAACAATAGCTGTAGTCGAGGAATAATGTTGTGAACAGCACTGTAAAGCATGTCCGGAGTTATGGTGAGGCATTGGCGTCGGATGTTGTCTTTCAGCATCCCTAGAAATGTCGGTCGATCACGATGCACTTGCGACTTCAGGTAACCCCAAAGCCAATAATAGCGCAGTCTGAGGTCTGGGGACCTGGGAGGCCAAGCATGACGAACGTGGCGGCTGAGCACACGATCATCACCGAACGACGCGCGCAAGAGATCTTTCACGCTTCTAGCAATATAGGGTGGTTCTAATAAAACCCCATGTCATTCCAAGCATGTGTGTCAATTTTTACCTCTCTATCTACATTATTCCGTGGTTTATTCCGTTTTCAAATTTATACTGACTTTTTGATTACCCGGTACATTTCATCTGAAACTCCGTTAGATACATAATCATTTTTGGATTTCTAGAGTTGTTTGCCGCTCGTTGGCCATGTCCAATTCTAGTTAAACAGTATTCTTCCGGGTGACGGTTTCCATTGTTGTTTATACTTTTTCATATACTTAGTAAAGTGTAAGGAGTATCACATTCCGCGTAACGCAGCTGTGCAGTAGCCGCTACGTTAGGCGGCACCGATCGCACGCGACTTGTAAACACCGGCTGCAGCGCACCCAAGTGGCTAGTTGTTTGTATCCGTGCCAACTTACGGTCTTTTTTAAAAGTAATGCTTAATAAAACGGAATGCTTGATAAAATGTGCCACCACACCTTGCCACGTACTATTACTTTTCTGTCCTCAATAACAACTTTCAAGAGGGTGACTAGATTTCACCTCGCAAGCTGGCGGTGACTAGATTTCTTCCTCTCTTTTATGAAATCTTCAGCGACACTGAGTATGTGCCACCAATCGTCGGGGGTTAAACAGGGTATGACTGATAAGCCTCACCCCCTTCTTGGTGTCGAGATCGTAAAGGATTCATTAGAAGACATCGAAGTCTAAAGGCTTGTGAGTCTGGGAAGGTCTGGGAAATTCAGGAGGGGTGAAGGGATAGGGATCATCAAGGTGGAGATAGGTACCGCTGCGAATGACTCAGCGATGTTCTTGAAGGCAGTCTGCACGTTACGGTCGTCTGGGAGTGCCAAGCAAGCGTCCTTGGTCGTCGCAGGCTGTGGGGTTGCCGCGGTAAGCGTCTCCTCGTCTTCTTCATGCGTCTGCTACTGACCGACCTCTTCTTCGGGAGGATGAACAGGCGTTTCTACTTCCATGGGCACCACCTCGGCCTCATCCAGCAGGGGCCGGGACGGGGGGGGGGGGGGGGGGGGAGGGTGCATCTGTCTGCGTCGCTGAGTCTACCCCCGCCTGGGACGGACATCCCCTTCTTAGCGGCCCTTAGCTCTTCCCGCAGCTGCTGCGGACAGCGACGAGCTGCTCCTTCATGGCGACCCTCTCTCCCGCGATCGCAGCTTTGAGGGCGGCGACTGCGTCATTTTTGGCAGTTCGTGGCATGCCGTGTACGTCTCTTTCGTGGGAGCCCAGCCCGAATCGACCTCTTAAGAAGGGGAGGCGGGGAGGCGGGGCAGCCGCCGAGTCGCTTGGGACCGCCTCTCCATGTGTGGTGGCCTTCTTCTGCTTCTTCCAGCCCTTTACATAGCTGCACCTGCGAGAATTGGCAGCGTGAGCGCCTCCGCAGTTCACGCATGTGGCAGCAACGCTTCTCGGTTTGTGACAGTCACGCGTTTCGTGCGCTTCCTATCATTTCGAACACCCAACTGTGCTTCTGTAGGTTCTGGCTACATGTCCCTTCTTCTGGCACTTTCTAGCACTGCTGCGCCTTCTTCTTCTTCGTCTTCCTCTGGCCGTCGCGATCGTTCCCGTCTGCTTTCAGCAGGAACTGGACAACGGCAGCAAGTTTGCAGCCCTCTCCTCGTCAGGACAGATCGGCGAAGTGTTATAGGCTGGCGAGAGAGCAGAAACGATGCGATCCACAGCGAGTCGATCAGCAGAAAATGGGCTCTCCGTCGGCGGAGCGACTTAAGTACACGCTTGCGGAAGGACGCGTGCATGGTATCACGTGGGCACATGACGTAAATTAACGCCCGCGACTGCGGCTCTGTATGATACGACTCACACGCCACGTAGCAGTGAGACTGGCGTCCCCGGACCCTGTGGCAACTGCTAGTGGCTTGAGTGCACGCAGTACCTCGCTCTTCTGTTTACAGGAAACATCCTAGGAGAGGCAGGGGCCGTACCGGGCCAGCGAAACATACACGTAACTGTGGTGGCCGAAATATGTAGTGGACAGCCCTACGTACTCAACAATTACAATAAAAATATTTACATTATAGAAACCTTCAGTCTTTTCTACTTCAACTGATACCAGATAACATATATTACATTCAATAATTTCATATTAACAATGTGCTGCAATACAGCATGACTTTAAAAAAATAATTAACGACTAGAACTCATGGATCATTGATGATGAAATCATCGTGCTGGATTCTCTGTGTTCATGCGGAGAACATTATGATCTGAACTAAATCTGTCTTATAACTTAATACTAGCTTGATTATGGCTGTGTAGCATTCATCCCCAACAGCTAGAGTGCAATGCTATGGTTTGTTACAATGTCTGTTGAGATCGAGTGCAGCGCTTACTAGTGATTAAACTTTGTATAATTCTCAATTTATTTGTTTCCTTTCAAAAAACTCACTTCTGTATTATTAGAGATATCGCAGTTACCAGTATTTTAGTAGAAGCGTGAAGACTGATTGGTGATCCTGGTGTTCTACGATGAGCGGCTGAATTATTATTGAGACTTTAATATTAGGATATTTCTTCACTTTCCTCCACTGTTCTCTTAACGAGTATGGAATTTCCCACCTTGTACCTGCACTGAGCAGTCCTTTGTATCAACCTGCTGACTGCCACTGGTTAGGGACTCCTCGATGCCAATCAGCCTGGTGGACGGGCCGTCGCTACCGCGGCCGAACAAAACTTTCGTGCTCTCAAAATTTTAAGAATTTAGCTGGCTGAGCCTTCTGCAGGCTACCTACTATGATACATACTGTCTCTCGTGTATGGGAAAATATCGCGGAGAATATACTTCCTTCGAGGAGTTCTAGTCCCGCAGGTTTCGCAGAGCTTCTGTGAAGTTTGAAAGGTAGGAGATGAGGTACTGCCGGACGTAAAACTGTGAAGACGGGTCATGAATCTTCCTTTGGTATCTCGACTGGTAGACCACTTGTCCACGAAAGACGAAGATCCCGATTTTGAGTCTCGATCCAACAAGCAATTTTAATCTACCAGGAAATTTCATATCATCGTACACTCCGCTGCAGAGCGAAAAATTCACTCAGAATGATATCTGATGTACGGTAAGAAAATTATCAGAGGAATATGATAACTGGTGTTTGAAAGTAAAGTTTCAAATGACTGAATACATATGCACTGGAGATAATGCAGGAAACTTAATAGTAGTGGGCCAGCACATCAAAGCACGTGAAAAATTAAATATTTGTATAGCATCAGGTCAGAAGACGAAACAAGTATTTGGGAAATACAGCGACGATTTGCTTATGGGAAAGCAGCAATCCAGAAGACAATGCCTCTGCTATGCTCCTCTAAATTGGAAAATAAAAGGAGGCGCTCTTTAGAAGTACTGTAGGGCCTGAGTCGACGTATGCATGTGAGTGCTAGGACATTCATGTAAAAAGTATAAACAAATTGAGATTTGTAGAAACGTACTCTTTCAGAAGGTCGTATAGAATATCTCGGTGAATCCCCGTAAGAAATACAACGGTTATAGAAACGACCCAGACTCAAAAAAGCATCATGCATAGAGCAGAAGAACGACTGGTAGCCTCCTACGGACATACAGTGCGAATCACAGATGACAGACGGACAAATAAGATCTTGATGTGCAATCCCGAAGGTAGAAGAAGAAGAGGAAGACTGAAGGTTGCCTTTTTCGATGGGGTAAAGTAGACCATGAGGAGAAGGGTAGGAGACGGGGAAGCGTGGGAAGAAAGAAAGCCATGGTGACAGATGTGTGGGATGCGGCGACAACTGTAGAAACAGGACAGAAAGAAAAAAAATTCTTCGGAAAGTTGAACGCAGCTCAACGAGGAGCTGTTGAAAGTTTTGGTTGACACCAGGGATTTCCTCACACACAAGTGTGTCGCTACAGACGTGAGCAGAGTTTGTACGCTTAGAGTCCCCAGTGCGTGCGGCACCTTCAGAAAGGAGACTGAGTTTATTTACTGTTGAATAAGTTTTTATCCAACGTTGTAATGGCGGTAGTACTAATTGTTATAAATGAAATTATAACAGGAATTTCATCGTAATTTCTATTAATGTGAGATCTGGTCCATCTATTATAAACTATGATAATTTTAATGGATTCCCTTATATGAAATATCTCCAGAATGTATACCTGGTGTATGAAGGTCAGTTAGTAATTAACAGATAAACGTATACTGTGAACGCAACGGCTAGTGTAGAAATTGAAAATGTTGTGTTAGCTGGCTACATTGAGAAAAGTATTAGCTATTTGTTCGCTTAATTTTTACGTATACAAAACGTCTCATGTCTTAGTTACGACAGCATGTTCGCTAGAATAAAGTTCTTTCGAACAACACTGTTCTGTCATCTGATATTTGCTTTCGAAAAGTGTACAACCGTCAGAAATATTCTCTCGGTTGAATACCGTGCTAGTATTTAAACATGACCGGAAAACTTTAAAATAGCTACAAAAAGGTAACCATTCCCTACGAACGGCAGCTGTTCCGTATCTACATGGATGTTGGAAGCCGGTATTGATTCACGTATAAAATTATATTGGCGACTCACAATTAAAAACTGCTGAAAAATGTCGACTGAGTGTTGGTACGACTCACACTACCATTCGACATAAACTAACTACCGTAAGGCTAACGAAAGGTGGTTTCTCAGAGAGGTTAATGTTCACTACAAAGGAACAACAAAATTCATTCCAGTAGCTAAGGCGATGGACTTTTGTACAAGATTTTAACCTATGATGAAACTCGATCATTCCGAGCCAGAGTTCAAGCGCAAAGTACGCAATGAAAGCACCTAAACGAGTCGAATCACCTGTGTGTAGAAAAATCAAAATATAGCCATCGGCTGGTAAAGCCATGTTAACCAAATTTTCGAGTGCCCACGGTCCGATTTTCTGTGACTTTTGGAGGGACTACGCACTTTCAGCAGCCCATACTACTCAGGCATGAATGAGGACAACGTCAATCAGAAGAAACGACCGGAATGGCAGAAAAATGCGTACTTGTCCAGTACAACGCTCGACCTCATACGGCACAACTGACTTTGGAACCTATTGGCAAAGTGAGTTGGGAACTCCTATCTCATCCTCCTTAACACACTCGGATTGTTATTTGTTTGGTCCGAGGAAAGATTTTGCGCAGCATCAAGTTCAACAGCAACGAAGAGTTAACAAATAAGTACAAATGGTTCAAATGGCTCTAAGCACTATGGGACTTAACATCTGAGGTCATCAGTCCCCTAGACTTAGAACTACTTAAACCTAACTAACATCACACACATCCATGCCCGAGGCAGGATTCGAACCTGCGACCGTAGCAGCAGCGCGGTTCCAGACTGAAGCGCCTAGAACCGCTCTGCCACAGCGGCCGGCAAATGAGTACAAAAATGGTTTCTAGGTAAGGATGTCTTAGCTGAGGGGATATGAAGACCTGTAAAAAGATGGGACAAACACGTGGAAGATGGTGGTTATTACGTGAGAAAATAAACAAAAAACTCTATTGGTTTAATAAACACTTTTTGCAGTATAGCTGTTTGTCTATTTAATTAATGAATGACCCCTACTCACCTGCCATTCTTTTTGGGGAACGACTGCAGCAACCTGCAGTCCTTGTACACTTTCCACGACCAGTACTACAGTGCCCGAAGAAACTTATCCTTGATGCTGGGCTGGTCGCGACGACGTTTTAGAATGGGTGTTTTTCTTCTCTAGATTATACACTGCCTTGCCCAGAAAGTGATGCAAGCGAAACATGGTCGGTTGCCAATGTAACTTAGTACATGTACGCACTAACAGCGCGTACGTAAATAATTAAGAGATGCAATTTTCCGTGACACATAGAACGGACACTAAAGTGCGGTAGTGTTATTGGTGTTCAGTATTGTTACCAGGCCTGGCAGGCTATTTAAGGGTGTGTACAGAGACAGATGTTGAGCGATCACTGTGGAGGACACGGAGACGCCGCGTACTCGTGCGAGACAGCGTTATAAGCACCTGAAAGAGTTTGAAAGTGGCATCATCGTGTATCTCCATTTGGACCACCGATCGAATCGTGCAGAATTGATATTTGCGGGCATTAGTTGTGACAGTGGCCTGATATTGGAGTGCATGGGAACGTAAGGCCATGCACAATCTTCGTCAAGATTGCAGTCGAGCACATCTGACTGCCACGAGGGAGAATCGCCGTATTGTGCACTCAGCACACTACAGTCTCTTCATATATGCGCTTGCAAATAGAGAACAAGTAATGAATTCACTGCAATATTCGGGTGCCATCCCGCATCATTGGCCAGATAGAAGCAGCGGCCGGCCTAACGAATTACGGTCCCTTACGGAGGCTGCCATTAAAACCACAACACAAATTGGCTGCGTTTAGAGTAGTGCTGTGACCTAGAAGCATGGATTGTTGATGAATTGCGTCACACTGTGCTCACCGTCCTGCTCTACCCAGGATGAGCACCTTCGGCGAGTATACCGGTAACCTCGAGAGAGGTGCTATTTTTTCAGTGTGTTGGAAGTGCACAGCCGTCTTGGTGTGGGAAACCATTGCTTATGACTTCAGGTCATGGCTGACAGTGTTGACGGTACATCTAAGTCACCTTGCGTTCTCGTATGTTACGTTTCATGTAAGGGTCTCCCCAACGGTACTGCCATGCCATTTTTCAAGAGGACAATGCTTGTCCACACGTGGAATATGCCTATGAACTCTATGAGTGATTCTGAGGTACTCCCGTGGTCAGATCCTACAGGGTGTTTCAAAAATGACCGGTATATTTGAAACGGCAATAAAAACTAAACGAGCAGCGATAGAAATACACCGTTTGTTGCAATATGCTTGGGACAACAGTACATTTTCAGGCGGAAAAACTTTCGAAATTACAGTAGTTACAATTTTCAACAACAGATGGCGATGCAAGTGATGTGAAAGATATAGAAGACAACGCAGTCTGTGGGTGCGCCATTCTGTACGTCGTCTTTCTGCTGTAAGCGTGTGCTGTTCACAACGTGCAAGTGTGCTGTAGACAACATGGTTTATTCCTTAGAACAGAGGATTTTTCTGGTGTTGGAATTCCGCCGCCTAGAACACAGTGTTGTTGCAACAAGACGAAGTTTTCAACGGAGGTTTAATGTAACCAAAGGACCGAAAAGCGATACAATAAACGATCTGTTTGAAAAATTTGAACGGACTGGGAACGTGACGGATGAACGTGCTGGAAAGGTAGGGCGACCGCGTACGGCAACCACAGAAGGCAACGCGCAGCTAGTGCAGCAGGTGATCCAACAGCGGCCTCTGGTTTCCGTTCGCCGTGTTGCAGCTGCGGTCCAAATGACGCCAACGTCCACGTATCGTCTCATGCGCCAGAGTTTACACCTCTATCCATACAAAATTCAAACGCGGTAACCCCTCAGCGCCGCTACCATTGCTGCACGAGAGACAGTCGCTAATGATATAGTGCACAGGATTGATGACGGCGATATGCATGTGGGCAGCATTTGGTTTACTGACGAAGCTTATTTTTACCTGGACGGCTTCGTCAATAAACAGAACTGGCGCATATGGGGAACCGAAAAGCCCCATGTTGATGTCCCATCGTCCCTGCATCCTCAAAAAGTACTGGTCTGGGCCGCCATTTCTTCCAAAGGAATCATTGGCCCATTTTTCAGATCCGAAACGATTACTGCATCACGCTATCTGGACATTCTTCGTGAATTTGTGGCGGTACAAACTGCCTTAGACGACACTGCGAACACCTCGTGGTTTATGCAAGATGGTGCCCGGCCACATCGCACGGCCGACGTCTTTAATTTCCTGAATGAATATTTCGATGATCGTGTGATTGCTTTGGGCTATCCGAAACATACAGGAGGCGGCGTGGATTGGCCTCCCTATTCGCCAGACATGAACCTTTGTGACTTCTTTCTGTGGGGACAGTTGAAAGATCAGGTGTACCGCCAGAATCCAGAAACAATTGAACAGCTGAAGCAGTACATCTCATCTGCATGTGAAGCCATTCCACCAGACACGTTGTCAAAGGTTTCGGGTAATTTCATTCAGAGACTACGCCATATTATTGCTACGCATGGTGGATATATGGAAAATATCGTACTATAGAGTTTCCCAGACCGCAGCGCCATCTGTTGTTGAAAATTGTAACTACTGTAATTTCGAAAGTTTGTCTGCCTGAAAATGTACTGTTGTCCCAAGCATATTGCAACAAACGGTGTATTTCTATCGCTGCTCGTTTAGTTTTTATTGCCATTTCAAATATACCGGTCATTTTTGAAACACCCTGTAAGATCTGCGCCCGATAGGACCACCTCGAGCGTTAACTCCATCCCATTTCAAATATGCAGTATATCAAGAACCAATTAGGACAGTTGTGAGCCATCTTGTCCCAGGGGAGAATACAACGGCTTTATGACATCCTTCCCAACCGAGTCAGTGCATCTAAGCCAGGGGGTGGGGGCGGCGCAGCACCATCCAGAACCTCCGCGAGCACCCACCAGAAGTGTCGCAACACGATCTGGCATGGACTCGACTATTGTCTGAAGTAGCGCTGGAGGGAACTGACATCAGGAATCCTGCAGGGCTGTCAATAAATCCATAAGAGTACGAGGGGGTGGACATCTCTTCTGAACAGCCCATTGCAAGCCATCTCAGATAAAGTCAATAATGTTTATGTCTGGGGACTTTGGGGGCCAGCAGAAATGTTTAAACTCAGAAGAGTGTTCCTGGAGTAACTCCGTAACAATTCTGCACGTGTGGGGTATCGCATTGTCCTGCTGGAATTACCCAAGTCCGTCGGCCTGCACAATGGACACGAATGGGTGAAGGTGATCAGACAGAATGCTTACGTACGTGTCGCCTTTCTGAGTCGTATTTAGACGTATGAAGGGCCACATATCAATCCAAATGCACACTCCCCACACCATTACAGAGCCTCCACCACATTGAACAGTCCCCTGCTCATATGCAGGATCCATAGATTCATGAGGTTGTCTCCATATGTCCAGCCGCTCGATACAATTTGAAGCGAGAGTCGTTCGACCAGGTAACATATTTCAAGTCATCAACAGTCCAAAGTCGGTGTTCACGGGCCCAGGCGAGGTGTAAGGCTTTGTGTCGAAAAGTTCAAAATGGTTCAAATGGCTCTGAGCACTATGGGACTTAACATCTGAGGTCATCAGTCCCCTAGAACTTAGAACTACCTAAACCTAACTAAGGACATCACACACATCCATGCCCGAGGCAGGATTCGAATCTACGACCGTAGCAGTCGCGCGGTTTCGGACTGAAGCGCCTAGAACCGCTCGGCCACCGCGGCCGACTTGTCGCGCAGTCATCAAGGTTACACGAGTGCGCCTTCTGCTCAGAAAGCCCATATCGATGATGTTTCGTTGAATGGTTCGCACCCTGACACTTGTTGATGGTCCAGCTTTGAAGTCTGCAGCAATTTGCGGAAGGTTGCACTTCTGTCACGTTGAACGATTCTCTTCAGTCGTCGTTGGTCCCGTTCTTGCAGGATCTTTTTCTGGTCGCAGCGCTGTCGGAGATTTGATGTTTTACCGGATTCCTGATAGTCACGGCACACTCCTGAAATGGTTGTACCAGAAAATCCCCACTTCATCGCTAGCTCGTAGACGCTGTGTCCCATCGCTTGTGCGCTGACCATAGCACCACGTTCAAACTCATTTAATTCTTGATAACCTACCATTGTGGCAGCAGTAACCGATCTAACAACTGCACCAGACACTTGTTGTATTCTATAGGCGTTGCCAACCGCAGCGCCGTATTCTGCCTTTGTACATATCTCTGTATTTGAATACGCATCTGCCTCGTGATGGCTGGGTGTTGTGTGCTGTCCTTAGGTTAGTTAGGTTTAAGTAGTTCTAAGTTCTAGGGGACTGATGACCATAGATGTTAAGTCCCATAGTGCTCAGAACCATTTGAACCATTTTTTTTGAATACGCATGCCCATACCAGTTTCTTTGGCGCTTCAGTGTATGTAGGCTATTACTGCCGAGTTCTTTGAAAATTAGTCCTTATTTTGTAATCACTGAAATAACATCCCATACTTTCTCATCCCGTGAATTTCGTTTCGTTTCTTCCTTTTCTTCTGCGTGCTTCATTTTTTTTTTTTTTGTCAGATAATGTAGGTTTCTAGGGTGAGTGAAGATTAGAGCCTACAGACAAATACCTTTAACAGAATGGGGAATTGGATGCATTTGAAATGCTTGTGTGCGTCTTACAGTAGTTAAAAAAGAAAAATTTATATAACAGTTCGGAGTAGCAATACAACATCTGGCCAGACATGCTGCAAAGTTGACTGCTGTTACTGGTGACATTTCTGAACAAGAGTTGAAAAGAGAAATAGATAAAAAAATAACAATGATCTCTTACTTTGTTATCACATTCTACGCGAACTTGTATTGGTTTGTGTTCATTGCGCTATTCTTTCAAATAATAATTTCTTTAGCGACTACACGCTCTGTTACCAGTCACGCAACATGATGTTGTCTCGTCGTACGTAAAAGACAGAACAAGATGGCGGCCTGAGTTTGTACACATTTACCTGCATGCTGTTACACCACATCGTTCACGCGTAGGTTTATTTGTTACACTATCCGATGCTGGATGTAGGCTCTTAATAAAGTTGTCGTGACAGAGTCACCGGGGCCTGATAGACAACCACTAAATAAAGTCAGCCACAATTCTTTGACTATCTGGCACTTTATTCAGTTATTCACAACTTAATGTGGCTGCGTTGTCCGCATTCTACAAGTTATTAACATAGTTCAGAGTGAGTTTATGCCAGTTTGTTCACATTTGCAGAGGTGCATTGCCAGCATGTGTACGTAATATTAAAATTGTCTGCGGAAGTAGATTAGTGCTGGGGATCTATAAAATAGTTACTGAACACAGTTCTGCTTAAATTCTTCGCTTATTACACGTGTATGTTGGACAGATCCTCATTGCTCTGGTTCATTTCGCGGCGTGGTTTATTGTTATCCTAACTCCTGCGCACGTAAGATAAGATCACAAAACACACTCTGGTGTCTTAAGATTAGGAAACGTGTAAGCGGATCAAAGAAAAATTCTCTCTTACCTCTTGTTGCAAAATAATGACACACATTACGCACAGAAGAATGGAAAAACTGGTATAAATCGACCTCAGGTAAAATAAGTTTGGGTTTCGAAAACACACGAAGCCATGCTAACTACGAGTTGTCTTAAGACACGGACTGAGGAAAGGCCTACGTTCATATAATTTGTAGACAGTAGCATTTATAGATTGTAGAATAATGTCTTTGAAATTCGGAAAGAAAAAAGGGGTAAAATATAAGGAGCGAAAAATTTTCAACAATTTGTACAGAAACCAGACTGCAGTTATAAGAATCGAAAAACATGAAAGGGAAGCAGTAGCTGAGAGGGGAGTGAGAGAGGCTTGTATCTTCTCCCTTCTTTGCAAGCAGTAAGGAAAAACAACAGAAATTTGGAAAGGAAGTTAATGGTCAGGGAGGAGAAAGAAAGTCCTTGCGGTTTGCCGATGACTTTGTAATTCTATTAGAGACGGCAAAGGTCTTAGGAATTGAAGGGAACTTACAATGTTTTGAAAAGCGGTTGTAAGATGAATATTAATGAAATTAAAAGAAGGGCGATGAATTGTAGTCGAATGAAATCAGATGATACTGACAGAGCAAGAGTAGAAAATGAGACATTGAAAGTACTAGGCTAGTTTTGGGCAGCAAAATAACTAACGATGAACAAAACAGGGCGCATACAAAATGCAGACTGGCAATGAAAAGAAAAGTGTTTTTGAAAAAAAAAGGATGTTTGTTATTATGAAGTGTAAATTTAAGTTTAAGGAATTATTTCCTGGATTTGATTATTTGGGGTTCTGCCCTATGTAGAAGCATGGAGATAAACAGATCAAGCAAAAAGGTAATAGAAGCTTTTGAAGTGTTGTGGCACGGAATAATGTTGGAAATTACATCAGTAGGTCGAATAACTGAAGTTGTGGCACGACTAGAAGGCCTGTACTGAGAGGACGCATCCTGTGGCATGACTGAATTATCAGTTTGCTAATGGAGGGAAGTGTGCGGATAAAAAATGGTTCAAATGGCTCTGAGCACTATGCGACTTAACTTCTAAGGTCATCAGTCGCCTAGAACTTAGAACTAATTAAACCTAACTACCTAAGGACATCACACACATCCATGCCCGAGCCAGGATTCGAACCTGCGACCGTAGCAGTCTCTCGGTTCCAGACTGTAGCGCCTAGAACCGCACGGCCACTCCGGCCGGCTGTGCGGATACAACCTGTAGAGAGAGACCAAGGCTCGAATTCAGTAAACAGGTTCAAACAGATGTAGGCTGCAGTGGTTAGGCAGAGATGAAGAGGCTTGGGCAAGATATGCTAGCGTGGAGAGCTGCAGCAAACCAGTCTTCGGACTGAAGACCACAACAGCATCAAAACGTAAAATTTCCACTCGGAAGCTCGACTCCAGTCCGCCACCAGGAATGGAGGGTGACCCTTTGGCTATGCCAAAAACGATCGTACTGGCGATACGTCTTGAAAAGCAAAGAAACGTCGCCTGAAGATCCTGAGATAAAATCCAACAGGAAACACGTAAACAAACGACGACTAAAGCCTCAGAAATTTACACTATGGCTTATTTAATAACTCTCCTCTCAGATATATAATGTTAATCCATTGGTCCTCGCAACTCATTCCAACGACTCCTATGAAGCACTTTGACTTCCGAATGCTGCTAAGTGGAAAAATAGAGGTTAGCGTAACGAACTCTCAATCTCACGTAATGGTATAGGAGGGCTGTTTGATGAGTCTGGCACAAAAAGCAAGAAAAAATGTTTCTTTTGTAAACACCTCACATTAATTTTCAACATAGTCTCCTTTGTGAGATATACACTTGATTCAGTGATCCTCCAGCTTTTCCATCCCATCGTAAAAGTAGATTATGTCAAATTTTATAAAATACCCGTTGTCTCCAACTATCCCTTTGTCATTTGATGACAATTTCTTCCCAGTAAGCCGAAGTTTCAAGTCAGAGAATAGGAAGAAGTCACTTAGGTCCATGTCTGATGAATAGAGTGGATCCCAGTTCACATTTCTACGTGTCAACCTTGGTCTTTTATCAGCCAACGCAAGTTTCAAACTATCCAACAAGTTATGCCTTTTTTGAAGTAATATAAGAGGATTATTTCTTGCTAATCTCAAAAACCAGCGGCCTTCACTTAAGCAGCAGACAAAATGGTCTTTGTATTCTTTAGTTCACTTGCACTGGCCTTTCTAATGATGCATCAGGGTTTCGTCAATAGTCACAAATCGGCACAAAAGGTCTTGCAAATTGCCATTAAATATCGGCACACATTGTGCTGAAATGTTGTGGCATGTGCTCTTTTGGTCGACTGTGAGCAATCGCGGTACCCATCTCGCACACAGCTTCTTCGTAGCCAATTTATTATTCACTCGCTCACTTGAGATGGCTACAGTCTCAGCAATCTCACGGATTTTTATTCGGCTGTCTTGCATTAGTATAGTACCGATTTTGTCGATGGTTTCCTTTGTGGCGACCGCAATTGAGCGGCAGGAGCGCGCTTTGTCTTCGGTGCTCTTCCCACCGTGCTAAATCTAAAAGTAAATGGTCTTCAGTGATCGTGCACAGCATGCGTGATCTTCATCCAACTCTGTTTTGATTTGTGTGGCAGTCCAACCCATTAAACGAAACTGTTTAACAGCAACATGAAACTCGGTCTTCTCCATTTTCTGACCAATCCAAACCGCTGTCAACAATGAACTGTACGCTGTACATTATTGAAATTCTTTGTACGATCGTCAGAATATTCAAGCTTACCAACAGTGAAGGCGCAACAAAAATGTTCTTTCATCGCAATGTACCTCATTGATCAAACTACCCTCTTAGACATAGGACTCTTACAGTCCACATTATTTCCACGATAGACAGTTCCAGGTAACTACAAAGGGTGTTCAAAACGGTTTGCACAGTCGTCTCCAATTTTTTTTTTGTTTTTAGCAGGAGGAGAATGAAATTTTTTGTGAATATACTTGGAACATTTAGCTGCAGTTTGGTATATAAAAGTATTTTCTTTTATTTACAGGTGAGCCATAATGGACCGTGAAGTAGATGACAGGTTGCGACAACCGTCAGTGATGGAGTTCCTCTTCAGGACCGGCGATGACCTTGCCACATCGAGTCACAGGAAGTTGCTCCCTGTTTATGGGTAGGATAAAGCGGATCGCAGCAGTATCCAGTGGTGGTTGCAGAGGTTTAAAGAAGATGATTTATCTGCTGGACAATCCACGATGCGGTAGACCGTCGGCGGCAGTGAGTGATGTGAGTAAGAAGACCATTGATTAAATCATCCAAAATGACAGATGCGTCACGACACGACAGCTTGCTGAAATGACTCGTTTGTCATTGGGTAGTGTGGTATCACTGGTACAGTCACTACGGTACAGAGAAATCTGTGCACCTTGGGTACCTAGATTATTGATAAGAGAAATGAAAACGATGAGGAATAATGTGTGTGAGGGTCTTACTGAAGAGTGGAAACAGTGTTTTGACGTCATCATTATCCAGGATGAAACATGGTTGCTTTTGTCCGAAGCTGAGAGCAAAACTCAATCCTCAGATGGCGCCATCTGGGTTCCCCTCGGAAGAAGAAACCAAGACTTTTACGAACAGCAGAGTGAGGGCCTCCTTCTTCTGGGATCAGTGTAGTGTCATTTTCACTGATTTTTTGGAAACTAGCTCCAAAATTAACCGGGACCGTTACTGTTTGTCATTGGACAAGCTGCGACGTGCCATCAAGACACACAGACCAGAGCTTCAGAGGCAGCTCATCAGACTACACCATGACTATGCCAAACCCAATACAGCCCTTAAGACGCAGGAGAAAATCGGGAAAATGGGTTGGAAAGTTGATCCTCATCCTCCTTAGAGTCCGGACTTGACCCCGACTGATTTTAACCCCTTTGGTCGTCTGAAGGTTCAACTGCGCGGTGAAACATTTGATAATGAGAAAGATCTTATTTCCTGTGTCAATCCCCAGAGTTTTACCAAAGTGCATTTACATCATGGAAAGAACGTTGGGCCATATGCGTCACAGGTGATGGAGGCTACATTGAGAAGGCTCAGTGTATAGCTCAATGTTCCAAGTATGTTCACAAAAAATTTCATTCTCCTCCTGCAAAAAATAAAAAAATTAGAGACGACTGTGCAAAACTTTTTGAACGCCATTTGTATTTTCAAGACCGCAGAGGAGCTGAACTCCGACGTCTCGATACCTCTACGGGTTTGGCTATCTGAATGCACTGTCGTTTGTACTACACCTGACATTTTATATTACTGTTTCGTTGTGAGTGCTTCTGTCCTACGATTACATTGGCTGTTGCATACCTGAACACCATTTTCACAAAGGCTGGACCTTTCTCCTGCGAAGAAGAATCGTATGTTTGGTGCAATCAGACAAAAACTACAAACAAAAGGATACTTGCATTTTAAATGCTTGTGCACGAGTTAACAACAGTTAAAAAAGACTAATATAGTTTCAGCTACGAATGTTAACGCTAGATTGAAAACCTTTAGAAAAGCCCTGGAAATAGTTAAAGAGTTATGGACTTTTAACCCACGCTGTTTTTATTTCCATGAATAATAGTAGTTGTATTCAAATTTTAACCGCAAATCTAGAGCTAGGCGTACAATCTGTCAAGACACTAAAGCATAGATAATGCCTTTTAAATTTTCTGTAATCGAACTTGACCAAAGTATCTGGACCTAATTTCATTTCATCTCACCTGGGCACGTTTCTGCGAATGTCGGGATTTAGCTTTGCTGTTTGTCGAACGTGCTTCTCATACAGATAACTGTTCGATCTGCTATTCGGAAGGCAGTGTTTAACTGGTAGTTCTTTCGGTATGCTTCTGATTGTGAAAATTACCACAGCAAGCAGAAAGTCTGTAAATTGCGCTGGACTCTGTGGCCGAGCGGTTCTAGGCGCTTCAGCCTGGAACCTATAACGATATGTTTACGTAATGCGTATACGTAAACATACAGTTATAAATGTCCCCGTTCGTAGCCGCTAATTATAACATTATGTTTACTTTTGTGCTGTAACATACAGCTATAATCAGCGGTGGAAACATATTTGCGAACGTCGACCGTGTGCGGCTGTTTCTTGTTGGATCGTCTGATCAGTCGGAAGTTGCATTGCGGAAGAGAGTAAATGCCTATTCAAAATATAATTGTTTTTGGATAGCTCAACATGAATTTCCTAAGGGACAGTAGTTTATCATGCATTTACCAGTAGAATATGGCGCGGAGAAAATATTTCGCCGCATGCAACTTCCGTCCGAACTCGACGAAAGAATTCGTGACTGTGAACTCTCTATTTGGAAGAAACATAAAGAAAATTAAATAACTTCATGAAGGAGTGAGATATAGATTCTATATTAAATAAATAGTCCATACACCAGTTCCATTTAAATCTGAATTTATGGCAATTAATAGACGAACTTACACTGCAATGAAGGATTTAACATGGATGCCGTTTTGACTGGCACTTCTCGTAATGAAAACAATTCCTTTGACGTTTTCACATACACGTCGCACAATAAATCTACTGCTAGGCACTTTTAGTATTACACATTTACTTTACACTAGAACAATATTATTTTTAACAATAATAATACGGCGGCAAGACATGCGCGTCCGACACACGTTACAGGAGACAAGAGAAGAATGAGTAACTGTTCATCGAGAATATCTCGTACATAAAAAAAAATGTGTAAAAATGTGTTCTTCTTCTGTCCGTTTTTCCCGCCGCGGTTTTCAAAGTCAATAACTCACAGCATCTCTGACGGCGCTTCGACAATAAACAAGTTAGGTCACAGGTCGTTCACCTTTTACATTCTCGCAACATTATTTGCTAACTTAGCTGTTGCCGAGCGACTGCTCGATTAGTGATTGATTTAAAATGATAAGGCAATCACATAATGTTACAAACCGCGCTGCTGCTACGGTCGCAGGTTCGAATTCTGCCTCGGGCATGGATGTTAGGTTTAAGTAGTTCTAAGTCTAGGGGACTGATGACCTCAGACGTTAAGTCCCATAGTGCTCAGAGGCATTTGAACCATTTTTTTGTACATGGCATAAAACTTAGTGTCGTTAAGCAGAGTGTGTGTAAAAGAACACAGTTTCAGAGCGATGGTGCTCTACGCTAGTTACTGCTATCTCAGTAGCCAGTAAATGGTTTCTGTAATACTGCACTAAACGTAAGTGTTTGGTTTATTGGAGGGAACATCGACTGAAGGTGAGAATTAGCGTCGGACCAGGAAGTATAGTGTAGATTCTGCAGACCGCACGCGTAATATTGAAAGACCACAACACAAAATCGCATGTGACGCTTCAAAGAGCACAGTTTATGAACAATTCAGAAAATTGTACCGCGTTGTATCAATGTTACCGATTCCTCCTCATGCCACACGTTAAATATTAGCAGCAGCCAGCTGGTAGGTAATGAAAGGAATTGTACTGAACGTTTTCTTGCTCACAGCAGTACTACACAGGAAGGGTAGAGGATATGGAATCGAGGATGTCCACGCACGATGTAACACTTTACTGCCAAATCATGCACCTAAGGTAATGCAGCCAAAACAACATAGGGGTAACAAAATGACTTTCACTCTTTCACGCAGAATTTATCTGCATTCCAATATATTTCAACCATTGCAAATTTTGTGGCTAAGTGCTAAAAATGATCTCCACCTTTCCTATGTAGTGAAAATGCTTTGTTTATTGCTCTGAAGACAACGGATAGATTATCCGCAATCTATATCGTTGATACAGGGTGTTCGCAAAATCTCTTTACAAAATTGTAGGACTTGTAGAGGTGACGAAGTGCATTATATTTTGAATAGGAAGCCATGTTTGGAAATGTAACATTTCCGTTCTACGACGGTTTCATTTCAGATGTTCAACTCATTCGCTTCCGCTTCAGAAACTGAATTAGGAGTGACGCAGTACGGTTATTAGGTAAAAATTCGAAAGGGAAAAATAACGAAACATCCATTTATCACTTAGCACATTTGTTTGTATTAACAATTAAACACCGCGCGGGATTAGCCGAGCGGTCTCAGGCTGGTCCTGGCGGAGGTTCGAGTCCTCCCTCGGGCATGGGTGTGTGTGTTTGTCATTGGGATAACTTAAGTTAAGTAGTGTGTAAGCTTAGGGACTGATGACCTTAGCAGTTAAGTCCCATAAGATTTCACACACATTTGAACAATTAAACATTACGTGTTTACGTTATTACAAAAGAAAAAACAACCCAACATACTGTACGTGCAGATCGTAACTTTTAAGTGTTAATACAAACAGATGTGCATAAGTGATAAATGGGTGTTTCGTTACGTTTCCTTTCGAATTTTTACCAAATGACTGTACAACGTCACACCTAATTCAATTCCTGGAGCAGAAATGGGTGAGTTAAACATCCGAACTGAAACCATCGCCGTTTGCGGACATGGTTTCTATCCAAAATATTATGCACTTGCATCCATCTACAAGTACTAGAAGTTTGTAACGGGAATTTCCAAGCATCCTGTTCTCGTGCTTATGATATTTTGTAGCATCTACTTTGTAACGCTATAGCCAGCAGTCTGGTTTACTATCACTAGACCTTAAGTATTTCTTCTATATACCCTAAAAAAAAGAAAAAAAATGAGACAGCACGGGTAGTTGGGCTCAGAGAAGCCGGAGGACTCGGCGAATTTCTCGACATTTCGATAGGATTCCTATTCGAAAATGTTTTCAGGAATGGGTGAACACAGATTCAAGAAGGAAGTGGTCGACTAGAGAGACAACAGAATGAGAGAACGGAGCAGTGGTCAGAGAGGTACTCACAGTTGAAAGGGTCCTGTAGCCACCTTTCATTAGTCCGGTAGCCCATTTTCATTACCATTTCTCTTTCTTTTCCTCGTTTCTCTATTCTCTTTACTCTCATAGTAGTGTGATTGAATGAATGTGGTTGTGTGTCACGTTGCTAGACGGTGGCGTAGTCTGCTGCAGAAAGTCAGATTCAGCAGCAGTTGTACAGAAGAGCCAACTCTCGTAGTGGTCAAGTCGGCAAAGAGGTTTCCGCTACTTGTGAGAAATCCACCTGCGTTAGGTTGGTGGCGGAAATGGCATCTTGGGGTTTTCCGGTCCACGCGGAGCGTGGAAGAGGCTGGAGGAACGGAAGGCAGTCTGCCGCCGGTACGGGAAGTTGTTGGGCTACCGGCATCACTAACTGTCCGATCGCATGTTTGTTTTAGAAAATGTTAACATGATTGTATGATGTGATATTGTTGGAATTTGGCACTATACCTAGAAATTGTGCCTTCACAAACCACGTGTTATCAGGAATCGTGTACATGCCTCACATCCTTAGTTTAGGAATAAATGATTTTATCTACAATTTTCTCTTGTGTTCCGAGATTACGTTTTTGCGCCTAAGCCACTCACCTCGTAGCTTTCCCATTAGCACATCCAATGCGTTTCCTTATGCACAGGTACAGTGATTAGTTTCCTCTTGTATTTTATAACAAATGCTTTAGATTAAGTCATATTTTCAGGTGTGTTGCTGGGAGCTGATCTTATGCAGTGTTCATGCATTTTCTATTTTATTTTAAATGTTTGACTGTCGTGAACAGCGCACGGGCAATACTATTAATTACATCGTATTCGCTGTGAGCGACCTCACAACGTATGCATGTTCGTGAGTTTTTGGTCTGTGATCAAATTAATTTATTTTCCGACTCGACCAAATCTTTGATTAGTTGTATGGTTTGAGTCGGTGGCGACCCTATTCTTCTCATGTTGATTTCATAAGCAATAAGTATTTCCATTCCCAATAATAAGGAATAACCCGTAGTAACAGGTTAGTTACACAGTCCCTGATTTATCAGTATTATAGACCCGACGTCCAACTGGTGCTTCAGTGACCACTAGGACCGTTAATAGGTGGCTCACAGGAAGGATACTAACCTCACGGCGCTCCTTGCGTCGATAACCATTGACCGCTGTACACCTACATGACTGTTGGCAGTGGTGTCCGCCACATTCGGCCTGGAATATCGTTGCCTGGAGCAGAACTGTCTTCAATGACGAGTCTCGCTTCGAACTGTTCGATGAACAGCAAAGCGTGTCTGGAGACGCCGCGCACAGTGTAGGGATGACAGGTTCCATGCCCTCTTTTGAATGCCTTCTCTCATTTTTATCAATTTTATTAACGTTCTATGTCATTGCACGGTAGTAACAGACCGAATAAGGTTATAGTAATGAGAGTATTTGTACTGAGAGCTCAAAAAAAAAAAAACTTTTCACTTGCTTCCTAAACATGTTGTTTTACTTACGTGCGTGGTCGGGGTGAGGCGAGCATCGTAGGAACGCGGCACACTGCGTTTCCGGTTGGGAGCTGCACTTCCCTGAATTCTGAGGGGTTCGCACAATAGGCTTAAGCGCCTGGCGGAACGACTGACGTCGGTCGAGTTTCGTCTACTGTATGCAGGGCGGAAGGACCTACAAGACGTCTGAGTGTCGCCGCAGTTTATGTGTTTACCGTTCCGGCACGTCCGGAATGAAGATTCCTGGCTCCGACTGACTGCATTGTCCTCTTGATTCGGAGAAAACTTGTGGACTGTGCCCTGCTGGGTGCGACTGTCTGGCGCCGGGTGGCCGGTGGTCTAGGCACGTTGTTTTCGTAGCCGGTCAAACGGAAAGTTCAGTGCCCTCAGCTGAATAGCAGAGGCACGATTGGTCAACTTAAACTGAGGCTAGGTGACGTCACAAAGCCCTGCTCAGAATTGGAGGGAACGGTCGCTATTGGCACGAATGATGTTCTGAGACACTGTGGCGGAATTTTGGAATCAGAACTGAATGCTGATTTGCGGTTTTCGAGGAGAGTAGGGAGTTGATCAATGCTGGCTTCGTTCGTGCACCGCATCACTTAGGAAATTGGGGATCTGATCTTCGTCGGAGTTGGATGGTCTTGCGACTTGGTTGTCCTTTTTCGGAAGAGCTTAGAATTCTCGGATAGCCTTCGAGGCCAGGGGTTGACACAGAGTTGCTGCACGGCAGAAGTCGGCGCCTGCATCATCAGGACGCTGCCTACCGACGACGTGCTGCAGATTCCAGTACTGGTGCAGTATTGTGCGGCTCCGGCATTGTAGGGCCTAGTCAATTTCATACCGAATCCCTCAGCAGCACGCGCACTCGCTTTGCTACAAGTCCACCTTTCTTGTTTCTCCATGTGATCCCATTTGAGCTCTCACTACTAATTGCGATACTGCTATATAGTCGGAAGATTAATATTTGATTCATTAGGACCTTCAATCGTTAACGTCAATCTATTGCATCACAGAGAGTAGGAGCCCCTTGTTCTCGAGCCAACTCTTATTCTCATAATATTTCAGTATACCCTATCCTTTAACTTACTGCTTGTGTCGATACTCATGTACATTTATGTTATGATGTATGATAAATCTCATTGTAATATTTAATCCGCATATCATTTTGTAGATGTATGCAGAATCTCATTTAATGTTGTTTATTATGATAAAGTTCTCTTTTTTTGAGTAGATTACAATTTTTATGAAATTATTGTGAGTGTGCACTCTTTATTTTACCAACTGGGAGGGTCTACCATCATTTCCTTCCGTTACCGTTGTGATCATAATTAATTAGCTGGTAGATAAGGAGGGGGTCGAGTTCATGTCTCGTTCTCACGCAAAATTAAAGAGGAACAAACTCTTCTCCACCCCGGCACTCGCAGGGATACCAACGTAACTGTCGCCCACCATACAGCCTGACAGCTAGGAGCAATAGTTTGGAGTATCATTTGATTTCATAAGACGATCCCTTTGATTGTCATCCGCGGCACGCTTACAGCACTGCGGCACGTCGACTATATGCTACGTTTCGTGTTGTTGCCCTTCATCACACTCCTTCTTGGCTTATGTTTCATCAAGATAATATCCGCCTGCACACGGCGAGAGTTTCCACTGTTTCTTTTTGCGCTTGCCAAACCGAGCCCTCGCCAGCAAGGCCGCCGTATATCTCCCAAACTGGGAACGTTTGGAGCATACCGTCAGTACCCTCCAACGAGTTCCCGATTTTGACGATCTAACGCGCCAGTTGGACAGAATTTGGCATGATGTCCCTCAGGAGGACACTCAACAACTCTGTCATTCAGTGCCAAGCTGAGTACATGCCTGCATAAAGGCCAGAGACAGACCAACACGTAATTCACTTGCTCAATTTGTTAAGCTCTTTCTTTTTAATAAATCATCCAATTTTTATGAAATTGTAATCGGTCGTCATTCTGCACACGTGCATCACATTTACCGATTACCGCCCCGTTCGGAT